>NC_137624.1:6692098-6739097 GCF_963280865.1 Gymnoscopelus braueri | reverse complement strand
GAACCTGAAGAGCTGAAGAGGGAAAAATCATACAGAACCATGTTTCTGATGAACTGCACACTGTATCAAACACACACACACACACACACACACACACACACACACACACACACACACACACACACACACACACACACACACACAGAGAGAGAGAGAGAGAGAGAGAGAGAGAAGAGAGAGAGAGAGAGAGAGAGAGAGAGAGAGAGAGAGAGAGAGGGGGGGGGGGTGTGCATCAAGAGACAGTATAAAGGTGAACTCATCAGGGTTCTGTGTGATCTTTGATCAAATGTATTAATGATTCATTTGATTAATGCATGTATAAGGTTGAATGAACTCTTGTACAGGTGGGAGCATGTCTGGGTCACCTAGTACAAATCATTTATATTGGACTTTTGCAACTAGTGAAATCTTTAATACATTTAGTAGTAGTAAGTCAGCTAGTTGTTGTTTTCTTTGTTTAGTTTTCTTTTTGCCATTAATAGGTACACACAGACCAGTGTATGGATGAGCAACAATGTGGATGAATAAGGAAACAAACGTTTCCATAATGTTGGCTGCAGTCAAAGAGGGGTTTATTTGTCATGTAATATTTGGAAAAGTTCTTTTTTAATAAAGTAAAGTATATATGATTAGAACCTGCTTAAACATTCGACAATTAACTAATATTGCTACAAAAACCTGTATGTCCAGTCATTTTGGGGAATAAACAAGAAGTTGAAGGATTTACTCAAGACCATTTTTCAAATAAAAAGAAATCAATATTTTGGACAAAATAGCCCAGATGTCCCTATCCCTGTATCCTCTGTAAATAGCAGGTGGGCTTGGCTCACAGATCTACAAATTGTCAAGAGACAACACTATTAATCTACTGTCAGCAGTATGGCTAATATTAGATCAGAGCAGAGATCAAAGAGAGAACCCCCCCCCCCCCCCTATAAAATCACCACTGGACAGTGCATTTGATACAATCTAACAAGGAGCAATGCTTCAAACAACAGGTACAGCTGTAGTTCCAGTCACGCAAATTCATTATGGTATTTGAGAACGCTCCTCTGAATTAAAGTTTTTCAGGGACGTGTTACTATTAGACAACACCACTTCTGGAAATACACCTCAGGCTTAACCAATGGGGCAGATTCTACAAATACCTTCAAAATCAGTAATTCTCAAAATTTTCCGTGCCAAGGACCCCCTAACTGATATATATATTTGGCCGTGGACCCCCATCAGATTTCTTCATTGCCAGGGACTCCAGAACAGAATATGTAAGATAAAAAATATTCAAAACTATTATTAAAAATGTACCAACGATTTTGAGATTTTTCAAATCATTTAAAAAAATAGTAGATGTACAAGCTTGCAGCACGCACAAAGTGACGCGCTGTGAGTTTGTATATCTGCTATAATTGTATTATGTTAAGTGAGAACATCATGTGTAATAAAGTCACCTTTGTATAAGGTGCCCTGAAGAGGAATCTATTGCAGCTGGCTACACACACACACACACTCATAAACCATAGATCAATGAGCACACATCATGGTATATATATATATATATATAGCTAGCTAAAATCTAAAATTATGCTTTCCCGGTTTTAATGGTTAATAAGAATGTTTCCCGTAATTGCACCATAATTGCACCATAGTATCACCTTTTGATAGCAATCAATATCAATTAAGAGTTTTAATTTCCAATTCATAATAGCTAAGCTGTTCATTAACAATAAATAATAATAATATAGTCCCCACTCCTTTGGGTATTTTTTGTCACTGTATATGATATATGTATACGTGAAATTCGCCCTCCGCATTTCACCCATCTGATAATCACAGTGAGCAGCCATTCGCTCCGGGAGCCGGCGCTCAAAGATCAAGTAGGGGTTAGAGAGTAGGCTTCCTCAGGGACACACACATTGCTGGCCTGAATCGAACCTGCGACAACCAGGGCCTCTGGCTGCCCAGGCTGGCTCACTAACCACTTAGCTATGGCGCCCCCAATGCAATATATATGTCACAGTACGTTTGGAGAACCAGTACGATTGAAGACAGAGCGCTCGTTTTTAGGCACGGGGCTCCTTCGGGCGAGGCGGGGCTTTTCGGAGACAGGGTTTATTAGCGAGGCTCGCGAGGAGGAGAAGGAGGACGCGGGCGCTGCGAGGCGGGGGGTTTATTACGCGAGGCTCTGCGAGGAAGAGGAGCCTCCTCCTCCTCCTCCTCCTCGCGTATAAACCCGTCCTCGTCCTCTCCTTCTCTCCTTCTCCTCCTCCTCCGAGGAGGAGAAGGAGAACGCGGAGAGGCGGGGCTTTGATGCGCCAGACGCGGACCTGTCTTTTGTTGTTCCCCCCCACATAGCAACCAGGAAGCTACGCTAGGGGAACCATAATATCTATGAGGGGAACGCTGAACACGCGTTCACACGCACACGCTTGTCCATGACGGAGGCGCGCCGACTTAGTGGAGCTTGAGGCCGAGGATGCACGCCCTCGCGCCTCCAGGCGCGAGTGCCCGCGCTGACCGGCACGATGCTCTACTAGTCGACTCAGCGCCGTTTGAGTTGTAAACCGATAGGGACAGAATAGTTCTTTTCATGGATCACTGTGTGTGTGTGTGTGTGTGTGTGATGTGTGTGTGTGTGTGTGTGTGTGTGTGTGTGTTGTGTGTGTGTGTGTGTGTGTGTGTCAGGGAGAAAGTAAAACAAAAGCCAGAACACAATAAAAGTATCTAAACAGTCCTGCTTTCAATAAACCAAAAAAGCATGAGCGCGCGCGCTGCGCGCGTGTGTGTGTGTGTGTGTGTGTGTGTGTGTGTGTGTGTGTGTGTGTGTGTGTGTGTGTGTGTGTGTGTGTGTGTGTGTGTGTGTGTGTGTGTGTGTGTGACTGTGTGTGTGTGTGTGGCCATATATGTTTGTGCACAAGCCTGGCTTGTGGCTCCCTCTAGTGCTGGGTGGGTGGTAAAAACGAGCGCGCTTTCTTCAATCATACTGTAACATATACAGTTATAAGAGTCACAGGTTGTTTTTTGTTTCCCCTTTGTCCCTAGGTGGCAGGCTAATAATCATATGATATAAGCAACGCAGGATAATAGACATTAGATATTACCATCCATCGCCATGGTTAGGGAGGAAAGAAGCAGAGAGGCCACACTCAGCCACAGTACCATCTTCATCCTGCTGCCTGATCCTGTGTCTGCTGAAGCTCCACAGATACCTTAACCCACTGCTATCTGACACTGTGTCCTCCCCCTGGAATCTGACTGGCCGTCCCAGGTGCCGCCCCATTATACACGTTTTGGATCTGGAAATAAAAAACTCTGACCAGTGCACTCTGGTCTGGTTTCCTGAGCATCCGAACATTAAGTGACAACATTGACGGATTAAGTCATTCCAACAGACTAGAGCCGTCGTTCCAAAACTGTTTAGCTCAAGACCCAAACTAGTGAAAATAGCAGATCTGCAAGATCACTAACGCGTCGCTTCATGCCCCGTGATTGTGGATCTGCTATTTTCCCTATACCTCTTAAAGGGATATTTCGCTTTAGAACATGTTTGGGGTCATTTTAACGTCTACTCGGGCATAAAAGACTCCCAGACAGTTTTTAAGTTGCTTGATTCAATATTTAGATATTTGACATTAATTTTAACAGACACGCCCCCTTCCTATACAAACCCATTGTAACTTCAAACTGTCCTATTGTCCTTCTAATGCGTGAGGAGACCATGTTTTTTCCAATAACTTTTTTTTCAGTTATTTAAAAAAAAAGAAAATTGGGGACAAAATAATTGAAAAAATACCCTTTGCCACTGTTTCCCAAACAGTGGGTCGTAGCCATCTTTGGGTTGTGGACCAATTTTTATCGGTCGCAAGTAGGCATGTAACGATTCACTCAACTCACGATACGATTCGAATCATGATTTGAGGTTCAGGATACGATTTCTCACGATTTTTTAAACACAAAACTATTTTCCAGACAAATGACCGATTTTTTTTTTTTGTTTCCTCTTACACAAACCCAGACCGGTAGCCTATGTTCGTTTGTTTTCTCTTATTCTCTTTATACTGTAGCAAACGAGTGGAAACTTTTTTTAAATAATTTTTCCTACACAAATCTCAAATCCAGGTTTCTTTTAACAATACTCTTACCCTCTTTTCAATACTCTATCAAAGAATGCCTTTTTATTCCTGAGGTAGATAACAAGCCAACTGTACTGTAAGCCATGCACAAACTAAGGCATATAGTTGTCTTTGTCTTAACAAAAATGAAATACAAATTTAAAACAAATTCCTGAAAAAATAAAGAATAACTTAAAATATTGAAATTAGGCCTTTTAAGATTCCATTCAGTCACAGCTGTTTTCAGAACGTCACCTATGTTGATTCCAGTGTGCGATTCGAACAGAGGGTGAATTTGAAGCACACAGTTTACCATCTCCCACTTGCTTGTAATACCATGGGCCGTGATTGTGATATCTGGGTGGCCCTCGATGTCCAGCCGTCTGTTGTAATCGCTATGGATATCTACATCTTCAAGGCTCTGAATAACCTTTTATTTTGTTTCCTTGTAAAGCGCTGGCATTACTTTATCACTAACGTGCAGACGTGACGGGATATGGTATTTTGGCTCCAGCGTGTTTACCATTAATTTTGCCTAAACTCTTCATTTTCAACAATGGAGAACGGCCTCATATATCTTTGGCCATGAAAACAGCGATGCACCTCGTAAACTCTTTGGCTCTTGCTCTTTGTTTGTCTGTTATCTTCTCGCCTTTTTCGTTTTCTGTCTTAGGGAAGCCAAAATGTTTCCTCGCCTTTTTTTTAATGTCAACTTCCTGTTGCTTTTATTATTTGAAGAACCAGTCCAGGTTTTTTTTCTAATAAAAATAGCTAAATCAATAGGAAGTTGACATTTTTATTTTAAAATAGAACAGTACTGGGTTTGAAGATGTTCTATCTATACAGTCAGAATCAGCTTTGTTTGGGTTCGTTTTATGGGCTTAAAAGGATGCTATCATGGACAACCACTCACACCCCCTACACAAGGAGATTGTGGGGCAAATGAGCAGGAGGGGAAATGACAGATTAATCTACCCCAAGGGGAATCACAATAGACTTAACTAAGTTCACACTGAGCACTATAACTATAGAAATATGGTTTTAAAAAATCACTGTTCACTGCTTCACTGTTATACAAAAATACAATGGTGAATGATATAGTTATAGTTATCGTTATAGTGCTCAGTGTGAACGGCCCTTTAGAATGTTGTGTGTGCTGGACTAAATTTAGAATACCTTTTCAATAAAGGTATTTTCTTATCTTCTAAGCCTAAGGCATTAGAGGACGGGCCAGAACAGAATCAAAGGCTAATTTATGAAATTGGTAATTTAGCAATGACATTGGAACTCTGTGACAGACTGCCTTATGGTTTATGCCTCCTGTACAGCTCATTTATGTTCCATTATATCCATTCTCTGCATCTCCCAGGCCACTTGTTCACAATGAAGGTGGATCATTTGAAGCTATTCATAATTTGATTGACAAATATTTGATTATACTGCATTAAAGCCACTTGGTTCCTCATTATCTCATTATGTTTTTTTAGTTGTAGAATGTGATGATGACGTTGAGACCAAAACTATCGCTGTGGAGAAACAGAAGATACTGCAGTCTGGTAAGAAATGCTACTAAAACAAATCACAAGTTAAGTATTCATTCTCTCTCTCTCTCTCTCTCTCTCTCTCTCTCTCTCTCTCTCTCTCTCTCTCTCTCTCTCTCTCTCTCTCTCTCTCTCTCTCTCTCTCTCTCACACACACACACACACACACTCGCACGCACGTTTGAAGCTACAGTGTATTATATTTAATAACGACCAACAACAAACAAAAATGTTTTTATTAATTTTATTTTATTATTATTATTATTTATTTTTTCATACATTATTTTCAGGGGGTGCTGCAGCCCTACTTCCCGCGGTACTGCTCTCAAATAGTATTTTATCGTTTTATATTACGATTAATACTAACACTATTCAAATAGTATTTTAGCTGAGCAGGATTTCCACCTTTGAAACAGCACAAACTTATCCTGAACGCATCATACTCAACCAGCTGTCTAGCAACAGCTGTTGCTAGACAACCAACTACCAATTCCAGTGCAGTCCCTCTGGGATATGGGATAGATCGGCCTTGGGATATGGGATATGGGACAGCTGACATAAGTGTGGATAAGATTGGCTGGATAATCCATATATTTTTAAAAACGATTTAACCCTGTAGAACCTGAACTATGAAGGAAAGGTCAGAAAATTCCAAAATTTTGAAAAGGGACTTTACTTTATACTTTATTTGTTTATTTAGACAGGACAGAGCATATTAATGAACGTCACATGAACGTAAATACACCGGATTTAGCAAAGATGCTAATTTTCATCCGCAGTCCTCACACAAAACAGAAAAACAGAAAAACAATAACATCAGAAAACAGACAAACGGTGAAATACAATTACATTACATCACATAGCCTAAAAAAAACCTAAAATATGATCACAAATGGTTGCAGCTTTGGTTTTCAAGCAACCATCTTTTCACATTGAATTTAAAAGATGGAAATGTAGCACAATCCCTTATATGTAGAGGAAGGCCATTCCATGCTACACAACCCTGTACTGAGAGGACATTTTGACCGAAGGTTGTTTGCCGGTGCGGCACTTCACAATCTCCTCGAGTGGTTGCTCTGGTACTGATTCCTCTTTCAGGCTTCCTTTTAATGAATTCCCTTAGGGGGGGCGGGCACAGACCATGTAAGGTCTTGTATATGACCCCAACCTGTTTGAACTTTTTGAAATTGTCGAAGCTAAAAAAATTGAGCCTCCTGAGTATGTTACAATGATGATAAGAGTGAGGCTTCCTGTCAAACACCTTGAGCGCACTTTTGTAGAGCTGTTCGATGGGTTTTAGGATCGTCACGCCTGTGCAAGACCAGTTTGTAAAACAGTACTCAATGTGTGATAGGATCATACAGTGAAGATACGATCTGGCAGCTCCAACTGTCAGGAAGGGTCTAATTTGTTTAAAATTTTGAAGGTTGAATTTAATCGTATTTGTGACTTTCTTCACATGTTTTTTAAAAGTTAGGGTTGAGTCTAGTATGACTCCGAGGTACTTGAACTCTGGGACAAGTTCAAGTTCCTCCCCACCCAGAAACACATTTGAGGACTCCAACACAACTGGTCTTTTGGAGAAGGCCATGCATACTGTCTTTTTGGCATTCAAGAGCAGACATGAATCTATAAGCCAGTCTTGAATGCTTGTCAGAGCTGAGGTTAAGATTATTGACACCTCTGCATAGCTTTTACCATGGGCAAGTACAACGGCATCATCTGCATACATCTGGACATGTAGTTTATTACATACTTCAGGTAGGTCATTTATGTACAGTGAGAACAGAATTGGACCCAGTATTGAGCCCTGGGGGACACCGACCGAACAGGTGTGGTAGGGGGATTTAACACTGTTTACACTTACACTCTGTTTTCTGGTGGATAGATAGGAACTAAACCATTGTATAGCTTCTGGGGAAAAATTAAAATGTGTTAATTTGGACAGGAGGACCTGGTGACAGACGGTGTCAAACGCCTTCTTGAAGTCCAGGAACACCGCCATTGCACAGGGAGCTCTGTTCAAATCACATTTCAATTTTTCTATGAATAGGCAGTTTGCTGATTCAGTGGAGTGAAAGGCCCGAAACCCAAACTGCATGGGATGCAGTGGGGTGTGGCCTTTGTCTAGATGTTTGATGATAGATTTGACAATCCACTTTTCAGCCACCTTTGATATAACTGGTAGGATGCTTATGGGTCTATAGTTTGATATTTCAGTTTTAGCGCCAGATTTGTAGATTGGTGTTATTACAGCAACTTTCCATTGAGGAGGAACAGTGCGTTGTCTGATGGACAGATTTACCAGATGTGTGATCGGTGCCACCAGAGCATCTGCATTTGTTTTTAAAAAGTTTGTATCGAGCCCATAGGCATCCTTGGCTTTTGATGCTTTTAGTGATTTGATGATGTTTGCCACCTCGGTTTCCGTAATTTCCTCCAGATTGAAGATGGGGAGGTCTTTTTGGACAGGGCGGGGTACAAACTTTGATGGATTAAACATTTGTGTTATTTCTTTAACAGAGTTTAGAAAAAACATAATTAGGGTACTAGCAAGGGTTTGGGGATCTTTCACCAGGGCGTTGTCTATTTTTAGTTCTAAGCTATTATTGTTCTGTTTGTAGTATTTCCCTGTCAGTTTGTTTATGCACTCCCAGACTTTCTTACCATTTCCTTTTGCACTCTCTATGATATAGGTGTAAAATTTTGCTTTTGCCTTCCTTAGGAATTGGGTGACTTGGTTTCGTACATGGGCAAATTTCTGCCTGTCAGTTGTTAAACCAGATTTTAATGACTGTTTAAGCAGTATATCTCTTTTTTTCATAAGAGCTCTACAATTTTCATCAACCCAGGGTAGGGTAATTTTTTGCCATTTCCTTTGTCTCCTCCTCCTGGTGAAAGATTCCATTACACTTTGTATTTTGGACAATAAAATACTGCATCCAATTTCAATGTCATCACCACATGTGTAGATGTCATCCCACTCAACCCTTTTTAGGGCAACCTCAAAGCTGTGTTGTAGATTCTTTGGGATGGTGCTGACCATTGGTTGGGGCTGGGTTTTACTGAACCGTTGTTTTGAAAGTTTTCTGGCAAAAAATATTATATTATGGTCTGACAGACCTGTTAGGAAATTATATGTTTTGGTGATTCTTTCCACTTTGTTGGAAAACAGTAAATCAATTCTAGTTGCTGAGTGGCTAGTGATTCTCGTAGGCTGCTCTATCATTTGAGTGAGATTGTAGTAATCTGTTATTTGTTTGAGATTTTTCCTAATCTTCTTGTCATCCCAATTTACATTTATGTCACCAATTAATATTACCTCTTTGTTAAAGTCACAGGCTGTCAGAATAGATTTTAGTTGCTCATAGACTTCAACCTTGGCTGATGGTTGGCGGTATAAACAGATTAAGGTAAAAGACATCTCAGCTGAGAGTGTGATTTCCACACCGACACACTCTGCCTTGATCTCATTTGGCCATGTAATCTGTCTACACTCCAAGCTGCTTTTTACATAAAGCAGGGCCCCCCCACCCTTCCCTGTTGTACCTCTGTCCCGTCGGAAGACATTGTACCCGGGCATGCTTACTAGAGCATCTGGGGATGATTGGTTCAACCAAGTTTCCGTCAGTCCCAAACAGTCAATGTTTGAATTTACAAGCAGGTTTTCAATTTCACTTTTTTTGTTCTTCATACTCCGAATGTTTAAGTGGCCGCAAAACAGCCCTTTTGGTTTGCACCAGGGGTCCCACACAGTTTTTGCTTGATTTAATGTCTGAAAAATATTGGTGGATCTGTGCTTTTTGAACACTTTATTGGACACTTTATTGGGTCTTAAAACATTTTTGATTTTGTTTTATTTTTTTTAACATTCCTTTGTATCATTTATTTGTTGTATCATATTTGATACAAGGGGTATTACAAGGGGTATTTCAAGTCGGTTTTACTGCCTCCCCCTGGCCAGCCGGGGCGCCTGATGGAGGGAAAAGGAACTGGTTGGAATAACGTGTTCCTTCCACGCGCTACGTCCAACCAGGGAAACTCTCCCCTGTCAGGTGATAAGAAGGTCAGTTGGCTCTCATGCATTGAAGGAGGCATGAGCTCGGCCCTGGCCTCCCTAGGTTGGCAGAGGGAGTGTAGTGCCCAGGATTACATAGAGATTGGCACTGGGTGTAAAAAATAAGGTTACAAAATCGTGGGATTAAAAAAAAATAAAATCAAGTCGATTTTAACATTACAAAAAAAAAAAAAACATTGATTTTAGACCTGTAGTATCAAATATGATACAAATCGTAAAGGACTATAGACCTGTAGTATCAAATATGATACAAACACTTTTGACATCATAAAAAACAAACTCAAATGCTAAATTTTGAGAGCTCATAAGTGCATTCAAGTTATCCAACACTTATTTCAAAATATTAGTAAAGATATACTAGGAAAACTTACCAGAACTGCTTAAAAAATAATTGTTTGTTAGTAGTGCATCAACCTCTCCTGTTTAGTTGATGGCAGCCATTTTGGGTCAGACCACCTGAGGCTCTGTAACTACCTGCAGTGCAAATGGTATGGTCCAGGGGGAAGTGGGGATGTGTCAGATATGATACAACAGGTTCTTGGTCCAAGTATTGATTACACTGATTTATTAAAAAATCCGTGTAATGTGTGTATCATATATGATACGTTTGGTGACATAGGTTAAGGCCAGAGGTGGTTCTGTTTCCTGACATCATATAGCAGTGAGAGCTATACATACAGACACAAAATTACCCTTTTACCTTTCCATCATATTTTCTTCTTGTTTGTTTGTTTATTTGTTTGATTTATTTTACTATTATTTTCGGGATGTCTGCCTGTGAAGGGCACATCCCGTGCCCTGGTCTTAACCTTGGCCTGCCAGCTCGACGATTGTGTGTGGTGACATAAGTTTCACAAGATGGTCTTGCAATAACTCTTGCTGCTTGTGGGGAAGGAAGGCTGCACAGAAGCCGTCGTCTTCTTTCCCATCTTGTGTATGAGATGGGGAAGATGTGGTGGGGTTTCAGGAACCACAACTAAATAATTGTACTCTTGTGCAGTGGTGGACAGTAACTAAATACATTTACTTGAATACTGTGTTCAGGTAAATGTTTTAGAATTTGTTTTTGTTTTTTGTTTTGAAAGCTGATGACTTTCACTCCACTACATTTTAAATAGACATATTATTTTTGACTCCACTACACCTCTAGGAAGGCACTCTTGGGAAAGAAACGTACACAAATATATCGTACATTGTTGAGCTTGTAGATCTGCTAGATAAGCTATTTTAGCAATCTCCTGCCAGTGGCTCTGTGTCTATGAAGCCACTCACCATGTGACACTGCGGCTCATGTAATGACATTAATTCATTAAAACGACAGTGTGTTTATTACTACGTATGTGAATGAAATTGTATGTCATGTGACAGGTAAACTATGTTGCAGTCAAGCCCATGCTCTTTATGTGTGTGGTGTATGGCTCTTTACTCTCTCTAGAATGGAAGTGATGTAAGTTCAGGTAGCATGCACATTTTACATATCTTATACTGCTATTTTACACATACTTATTACTTAAAATAGTTAGTGCCGCTTGTAATAATATTTGATAGAGTCAGTGTGTGTGTGTGTGTGTGTGTGTGTGTGTGTGTGTGTGTGTGTGTGTGTGTGTGTGTGTGTGTGTGTGTGTGTGTGTGTGTGTGTGTGTGTGTGTGTGTGTGTGTGTGTGTGTATGTATGTATGTATGTATGTATGTGCAAGTTAAGTATTACATGTTGGCCTAGGTTGCTTCTCATACTAGCTCCCTTCAATTTGCGACCATTTTGAAGCAAACATTAGCCACTGTTTCCATGTTTGACAAGTTAGAGTGCACTGTTTAAGTTGGCCCACAATTCACAATTATTGACAGCATTCAGAGTGCATGTCACTGTTTCTCATCACTATTTACACAGGGTGGTGTGCGATTCCCAAACTGGAGGTCGGGACCCCCAGGGGGTCCCCAAATTATTTTGGGGGGTCACCAGATGATTAGCTTAATGTTAAACATCGTTTTCTCACTCAACAGTAAAACAACCCAACATACAGTAAAAGTGTATACAGGGTATCTGCACATTTATAAAGCTACAATGTTGTGCCTTTTAAGACCTTTTAAATACCAAATTGGCCATGTTGTCAAATATTACGCAAGCATTGTGAACATGTCCGATCTACAAGCTTGTAGTTCAGCTATATTCACAATATTTATCTGTGCAACAGAGTCGAAATAAATGTAATGCGTGCAATTCCAAGTGCTTGTCAGGGTGGGGGGTCCCCAGTTTAAATATGATTATTTTGGGTGGTCCCCAGTTCAAATATGATTATTTCGGGGGCTCGCGGCCTGAAAAGTTTGGGAACCCTTGGCGTACAGTGTTTACGGTAAGGGTCAACTTGAAATTTACTTCTACAGATATGACCAGTGTCACTCTCTGCTGTGTGTGTGTGTGTGTGTGTGTGTGTGTGTATGTGTGTGTGTGTGTGTGTGTGCGTGTGCGTGCGTGCGTGCGTGCGTGCGTGTCCAGTCAGAAGACGGTACATGACGGTTGGAATGGGTGTTGGATTGCTCTGTGTTGTTCAAGCTCTGCTCAACTTTGGTCTCTCTCTCTGTAAGACAAGTTTCATGACAATGTATTGTATTATGTAAAATGCCTGAAATCATGAATACAGTGTCCCATTGCCGTGCAAGGCCTAAGAAGAAATTACTCCCTTTTCACATTGGCCTATTATAGCGCCACCAGGAGGCCACAATAACGTACCTGACCTGGCGGAGACCTGTGCTCCGAGGAGCACTTTTTCTAGTTCTCTATATGTCGGCATCGATCAATCGCTGCTTATAAGGCGCTTGCAGCTGATCCAGAACGCCGCTGTCCGTCTTCTCACTGGGACAAGGAAGCGAGACCATATCACTCCAGACTTGGCCTCGCTCCATTGGCTCCCTGTCCGCTTCCAAATTGATTCCATGATTTTAATGTTTGTTTATAAAATTCAAAATGCGTTGGCACCCCCGTCCCTTGCAGATCTCGTTTCCGACCACTCCCCACCCAGAGCCTTGAGGTCGGCCGACCAGCTGCTGCTGGAGGTGCCAGCACCCACGGAAAAGAAACAGGGGTGACCGGGCCTTTGCGGCGGCTGCCCCCAGGCTTTGGAATAATTTGCCCATACGCATCAAAGCTGCCCAGTCAATAGCTATTTTTAAATCCTTACTAAAGACTAATTTCTTCTCCCTGGCCTTCAGTGATAGCTGATGTAGCCCTGTTTTTCCCTTACTGTTTGTTTTGTTTATGCTTATTTCATTGCATGCTATTGTCTGTTTATATTGCATTGTTTGCTCTTCGTTTTTGTTGTTTTCTTTTGTTTTGTTTTTTTACCTGTACAAGACTTTGATTGACCGGTCATGTTAAATGTGCCATATAAATAAACTTTGGTTTGATTTGATTTGAAGATGGGGAGTGAGGGGAGATAAGAATTCAGAATCTCAACAAAAGACACTGGTGTTAAAAAAAAATGTATTGACAACAGAGAGGAGGAAACAGCACAATTGGCTGGGGCAGTGCTTGAGGGGCATCCTCGTATTTTCTGTTTTCTGTTATTGTGGGGAAAGCCTTTCCCTGAAAATAGCCGATTGACGCGTTGTGAGCTTGTCGATCTGCTATTGTCTGCGAAAGCTTTCCCAAACAAAAAGGATGCTGGGGTTTAAGTGGTTAATGGCCTCTGTGAAATTCCTGCCCTGTCCATGCCATATTACTGTAAGGGAGACACCTGCACGAATCAGTTTTGCTAGGCAGCATGGCAACTGTTTGTGTTGTAGCTATGCAGTGGTGGACAAAATACTCAACCCCAGTTGAGTACTTGAGTCGAAGTATAGATTACTCCTGGTCAAATGAGTCTATTACAAGTTTCTCTGTCAAATTTGTACTTGAGTTAAAATACTGGAGTACATGCTTTTGAAATGCTTAAGAATTCAAAAGTAAGAATTAGTATGTTTTGTGTGTGATTGTGTAGTATGTTTTGTGTGAATGTGTAGTATGTTTTGTGTGAGCGTGTACTCCGTGTAGTATGTTTTGTGTGAGCGTGTAGTATGTTTTGTGGGAACGTGTAGTATGCTTTGTGTGAGCTTGTATGTTTTGTAGAATGGTGTTCAGACAGTGCTCAGTGATGTCAGTTACACCATGAGTCACAACCTGACAGACCAATATGGTCCTTAAGACGTAGGCTGAGGCTGATCCTTAATGCCACCTGTCGTGTCTGCATCCATATGCTATGACACAGGTCTTCCAAGTGTCAAAGGGTGCCGGGGGGGGGGGTGGCAATTGGAAAGTAGATGACTATAACACACGCGCACGCACGCACGCACGCACGCACGCACACGACACACACACACACACACACACACACACACACACACACACACACACACACACACACACACACACACACACACACACACGTGTGTGTGTGTTTATTATATTTATTAGATCTCAATTATTAGATTATATTATTGTGAAAAAAAGAAAATCTTCAAACATTTTCAAGCTTTTTTTGATGAAGCCACTGTGCAGCAGCCAGTGGCTATTATGGATATTTGGTATCTCCGGCATGGAAAGGGCTGGGAACTCCTTGGCTATGACAACAAAGTTCAGCAGTGCACAATACCACTTCACAGAGTTAAACAAGCACTCCCGGACTGTACAGTATACAGTAGAGATGACAGCAGAACACAACAATGGGTTGTTGGCAGAGTAGTGTAGTGTGTGTGTGTGTGTGTGTGTGTGTGTGTGTGTGTGTGTGTGTGTGTGTGTGTGTGTGTGTGTGTGTGTGTGTGTGTGTGTGTGTGTGTGGTGGGGGATGGTGGTGTACTAGTCAGTGCTAGGCTAGGTAATGCACCACCGAGCGCTAATCCTCAATGTCACAAAGAGCCACTGCTGAAGACACTAATGAGACGCGCACTGAAACCCGGACCGGATTGCGGAGTGGAGTGCATGCCATTCCCCAAATTGCAAAGGCCGGCAGTGGCTCAGGAGGTGGAGCGGAATCGGAAGGCCTCCAGGTTCAATCCCCCCGGCGGCTCCTCCTCCTGGCTGTTGAAGTGTCCTTGAGCAAGACACTGAACCCCAAATAGGCGGTATGCACAGCAGCCATATTGGAAAGAAATTGGGCCTCTTCTTACTTCCTTAACAGGTGTTACCAATAATACTAATTAAGGCTCCGCTCCATTCCACTCTGGTCAAACAGAGTCAGGGGTGCTGATGTTGCTGGCTCACTGGAAACACCAGTGGGTCTCAAAGTGTCCAGGGAACCTCATGGTTCCTTGAGGGGGTTCCAAATGGCCCCTTACGGGTGTGTAACTCTGAGAGGGTACAAATGTGGTTCCATTTGTACACTCAGAGTTATGGGGGTCCTTGAAATTAAAAGGTTTGAGAACCACTGTGCTACATGAAATGTAACAGAGCCTTCATTAGTATCATTGGTAACACATGTGAAGGAAGTAAGGAAGAGGCCCAATTTCCTTCCAATATGGCTGCTGTGCATACATCCTCTATTGTTCAGGTTTGATGCCCTTGCATGGTTTTCCTTGGCTGTCAGTGTGTGTGAATGGGTGAAGGTGAAATACGACTGTAAAGTGCTTTGGATAAGGTGCTATATAAATGCAGCCTTTACCACTTTCATCAGCGATTCACTGGTGGGCCGTGAGGTTATTGCAAGTGGGCCCCCAAATAATTGGCAACACTGAGATTTTATTGAAAATATAACATTAACATAAAAAACTAAATAACGCGAAAAAGTATACTATGTTAGTTCCATTGATCCAAGCCACAACACAATCATTCGAATAAACGTGCTCTGAAAATGCACAACGGCCCACTCATCCACTTGGGTGGGCCCTGATCCAGAAAAGTAGATTAACATTGATCCCAAGCAGGACACGTCTAAAATCCACCCCGGGTTTTCGTGTCCTCCGTCTCTCCTCATGGCTGATTACCTTCTAAACTCTGCAGCCCAGAGCAGTATGTCTGTGTAACACCAATGTTATACGCTCATTAGTGTCCCATCATGGCCTGTCTGCTCAATGACCACCCGACACCTACATCTGAACAAGAACAAACCACCTGCAGCATGGTCACTCTCTAGCGTCAAACTTTTTGTGTTGTTTTGTTTAGTTTCTATATTGTTTCTCTGGTAAAGAGCCAGGCCGCCTGCCTTGCCATGGAATCTGGGACGGTCCACTTGAACCTGAAGACAGTGCTGTTGACAATGATGATGTTTAAATGGGGTGAGTGGCTGTTTTCTCCTTACCTTTTTAGATAGATTTGTCATTGCAATAGAATTACAGTAGGTGAAGTAGCTAAGAAGGAGACAGATTTAAACGTCCCCTGTGGGGAGATAACAGTGTCACCGCTTGCCATTTAATCCCCTAAGCAACAGGTTGCAAGTTATATAGATAAGAGCCAAATACAAATGCACTGGTTGGATTTATCAGTTAAATGATGAGTGAATTGAAAGGGTAGATGAAAATGAGCGATACCCAATGGTCGCTGATACTGCACCGTTTTAGGAATGAGAAATCATTATTATTTTACAAATTAGTTTAACATAAATGTAATGAACAGATAATAACCTTAAATGGAAATGAATAGAAAAGTCCATTTTCAAATTGAACTTCCAAGTCATTTATGGCTTCTTAACCACCAAATTTTAAAAAAATGCCGAAAATAACCGATCTACAAGCTCACGGCGTGTTGCAATGCGACTCGTTTTGAGCTTGTAGATCAGCAACTGTCATCTTTTTCTTCTTCGTTTTTTGCGTATGCCAGGCTGAAAGTGGTTCCTTCCCACCCGGCCCCCCTCTGTCACTAAACACACAACAAGTGCTCTGCAGAATTCTGTGTTGTGTCAGTTCTACATCCTGCTTACTGAGTCGTGCAAAAATAGTTGGCCTCCTTCCCTTCCTAATGGAGCATCAGAGAGAGAGAGAGAGAGAGAGAGAGAGAGAGAGAGAGAGAGAGAGAGAGAGAGAGAGAGAGAGAGAGAGAGAGAGAGAGAGAGCGCAGAATGAACCATGTCATGACAGCAGAATGAACCATGTTTCCACATGATTACAAAAGGAACCTTCATAAGCAGCAGTGGCATTCTGGACAAAAGGGCAGCCAGGGTGGCAAAGTGTTTGTTTTGATGCTGTACTGCTGTCCGGCAGAACTTTTGTATCTTTTTTTGTAATTTAATGTCCTACTTGATCATACTACAGTGACACACAAAATTAATGGAGAAAAGGTGGCAAATGTTCTGTAGAAATGTATACATACTAGGTACAAAGGAAAGTTAAGATGATTCTAAGCCATCATGCATCTCCTACAGTAGGGCTAATCAACTTAGCATTGCTCAGCAAAATACAGCATACGTCAAAAGGGCCTTAGCGTAAAATTGTATTATGTCCTCTGTTGGACGTTTAAACAATGTTGAGATACTGTATGGGCCTCCATAATATCCTCGCTGTCAAGTGAAAACCTTGTAAAATACGTCACTTATATGTACAAAACTGCCTCACAAGTACAAAACTGCCTCAAGAGTACAAGATAGTTTCAATATGTATAGTTTATCAAGAATAGCCTATAATATGATCAGTCAGGTCCAAAACTGTTTCAGTAAATGGAAAAAAAAGGAACCTCAAATAGCTTTAGAGCCCTATCTTGCGCACCACCTTACCCCTTATCCTCTTTTGCCATTTTTTACTATATTGAAAAACATTTTAAGTAGTTAAAAAAGCCGATCTACAAGCTCACAACGTGTCGATGTAGAACGGTTAGTTGAAAAAACTTCAAAATGTTTTTCAAAATAGTAAAAAATGCCAAAAGAGTTTGGGGATAAGGGGAAAGGCGGCAAGATAGGGCCATAGGACCTTGCGGCGGCACTGAAGGGGTTTTTGTCTGAGGTGTCATACGAGCTTCCTAGATCTGAGTGTCCTTGAGCAAGACACTGTTTGAAGCCCTAACTGCATCTGAACAAGAACAAACCACCTGCAGCATGGTCACTCTCTAGCGTCAAACTTTTTGTGTTGTTTTGTTTAGTTTCTATATTGTTTCTCTGGTAAAGAGCCAGGCCGCCTGCCTTGCCATGGAATCTGGGACGGTCCACTTGAACCTGAAGACAGTGCTGTTGACAATGATGATGTTTAAATGGGGTGAGTGGCTGTTTTCTCCTTACCTTTTTAGATAGATTTGTCATTGCAATAGAATTACAGTAGGTGAAGTAGCTAAGAAGGAGACAGATTTAAACGTCCCCTGTGGGGAGATAACAGTGTCACCGCTTGCCATTTAATCCCCTAAGCAACAGGTTGCAAGTTATATAGATAAGAGCCAAATACAAATGCACTGGTTGGATTTATCAGTTAAATGATGAGTGAATTGAAAGGGTAGATGAAAATGAGCGATACCCAATGGTCGCTGATACTGCACCGTTTTAGGAATGAGAAATCATTATTATTTTACAAATTAGTTTAACATAAATGTAATGAACAGATAATAACCTTAAATGGAAATGAATAGAAAAGTCCATTTTCAAATTGAACTTCCAAGTCATTTATGGCTTCTTAACCACCAAATTTTAAAAAAATGCCGAAAATAACCGATCTACAAGCTCACGGCGTGTTGCAATGCGACTCGTTTTGAGCTTGTAGATCAGCAACTGTCATCTTTTTCTTCTTCGTTTTTTGCGTATGCCAGGCTGAAAGTGGTTCCTTCCCACCCGGCCCCCCTCTGTCACTAAACACACAACAAGTGCTCTGCAGAATTCTGTGTTGTGTCAGTTCTACATCCTGCTTACTGAGTCGTGCAAAAATAGTTGGCCTCCTTCCCTTCCTAATGGAGCATCAGAGAGAGAGAGAGAGAGAGAGAGAGAGAGAGAGAGAGAGAGAGAGAGAGAGAGAGAGAGAGAGAGAGAGAGAGAGAGAGAGCGCAGAATGAACCATGTCATGACAGCAGAATGAACCATGTTTCCACATGATTACAAAAGGAACCTTCATAAGCAGCAGTGGCATTCTGGACAAAAGGGCAGCCAGGGTGGCAAAGTGTTTGTTTTGATGCTGTACTGCTGTCCGGCAGAACTTTTGTATCTTTTTTTGTAATTTAATGTCCTACTTGATCATACTACAGTGACACACAAAATTAATGGAGAAAAGGTGGCAAATGTTCTGTAGAAATGTATACATACTAGGTACAAAGGAAAGTTAAGATGATTCTAAGCCATCATGCATCTCCTACAGTAGGGCTAATCAACTTAGCATTGCTCAGCAAAATACAGCATACGTCAAAAGGGCCTTAGCGTAAAATTGTATTATGTCCTCTGTTGGACGTTTAAACAATGTTGAGATACTGTATGGGCCTCCATAATATCCTCGCTGTCAAGTGAAAACCTTGTAAAATACGTCACTTATATGTACAAAACTGCCTCACAAGTACAAAACTGCCTCAAGAGTACAAGATAGTTTCAATATGTATAGTTTATCAAGAATAGCCTATAATATGATCAGTCAGGTCCAAAACTGTTTCAGTAAATGGAAAAAAAAGGAACCTCAAATAGCTTTAGAGCCCTATCTTGCGCACCACCTTACCCCTTATCCTCTTTTGCCATTTTTTACTATATTGAAAAACATTTTAAGTAGTTAAAAAAGCCGATCTACAAGCTCACAACGTGTCGATGTAGAACGGTTAGTTGAAAAAACTTCAAAATGTTTTTCAAAATAGTAAAAAATGCCAAAAGAGTTTGGGGATAAGGGGAAAGGCGGCAAGATAGGGCCATAGGACCTTGCGGCGGCACTGAAGGGGTTTTTGTCTGAGGTGTCATACGAGCTTCCTAGATCTGAGTGTCCTTGAGCAAGACACTGTTTGAAGCCCTAACTGCTCCTGATGAGCAGGTTGGTACCTTGGATGGTTTCGTCCACCAAGGTGGACGAAACCATCTACCAAACCGTCTATCATCGGTGTGTGACCTTGTGGGTGAATGTATACTTTTAAAGCGGTTTGGAGATAGGAGCCATAAATGCACCATTTACCATTTTACCATTTACACGCACGCACGCACGCATGCACGCACGCACGCACGCACGCACGCACGCACGCACGCACGCACGCACGCACGCACGCACGCACGCACGCACGCACGCACGCACGCACGCACGCACGCACGCACGCACGCACGCACACACACACACACACACACACACACACACACACACACACACCTTTTTTTAAATACAAATTAAATACAAAGGAAGTGGGCAATCTTATCAGTATCAGTGTACATTCTGTACAATGAGATAAACGAACACTTTCAAGTTGATGCTATTTGTGAGCTTCTTAGACTGTCTTGTTTTTAAGCAAGTGTTTTTCAATAGGCCATGGACCCTCATAACTGTGGTCAGTTACAGTTACAGTAAGAGTGTCTTTTGTTCCATTTGTACACTCTTGGAGTTACAGAACTGTAAGGGCCCTGGTTTTATCCTAACTATCAATCATTTAGCTGAGGACCCCCTGGAACCCTCTCAAGCTCCGCTGGGAGTCTTTGGACCCCACTTTGAGATCCACTGGCTTAAGCAATACAATAATAATCTTTATTTGTATAGCACCTTTTAAAAACAAGTTTACAAAGTGCTTCACAACACAACCCACAACAGGCAGTGTGGGGAAAGCAAAACAAAAAAACAGAAAAACAAGACACAGACAGTTCAATTAAGACAAAAATACCCCCCCCCATCTGTGCCTATCTGTGCACCCAGCACCACAAACAGCTGCGCGACACAGGCACCAACTTTAACCCCTTAATGAAGAGGCTAGAGAGTTTACTGTGAGACCTTTTCTGACGGGCAATAACCTCACTCTATCTCTCTCTCTCTCTCTCTCACTCTTTCTCTCTCTCTCTCTCTCTCACTCTCTCTCTCTCTCTCTACGGTTTTGAGAGATGGAGAGAGAGAGAGATGAAGGACGCGAGAAAGAGAAACAGAGAGAACGCAAGAGAAGTAAATGTAGGCTACATTTCAAGTTGTACAATTGGATTATTGGCGGATGATAACAACTGGCACAAGGAATTAATAATCAGATTTGGAAGATTACGCAGAGAGAGTTTGAATGACAGAAATCCGTTCAGAATTACGTGCGGTATAAGGCCGGGTATCGTGCATCCTGCGCAGTGCACATGTTACAAAGCATTTTAACCGTCCGACTGGCGAGCACCCACTGGGAATGCGCCGACTGGCGCATTCCCAGTGGGTGCTCGCTGTATCTGCGCCTTTGTGTAAAGCAGTTATGTACTATCAATTGGAGCCGAATTAAATTATTTCCCTCAAAAACATTGACATAATTTTCTTTTAGAATTCAGATTTTGTGGACTTCACAAGCTGGTGTGAGATGGTCAAAGGGCCGGGTCCGGCCCTCGGGCCGTATGTTGCCCATGGCCACGTGGGACCCTCTACACGAGTTTCCAGTGTCCCATGAGGCCTGAATTATGAGGACAGCTTCCTGTTGTCAGTCATTCAATTCATTTGGGTTATCCGTGACAGTCAATAATAATGTGGGACTGGGAACACAACCTGACCGAATAAAAAAGGGTAAAATTAGTCTGCCTACTTACCCTAGCCTGGTAAACCCTCCCTCCGGAAATCTCATTTGTAATTTATTTCAGGAAGGAGTCTGGCCTGAAGGCTTGTCTGGGCGTTTCTAGCCCGTTCACCAAATGGACGCGCCTATCAGCGTCGTCGCTCATCGTTCTGTGATTGACAGCGAAAGTTGGCCAATCAGGTGGCGAGTTCGAGTGAGCCCGAATGGAACCGAGTGCAGCCTGAGTGCAGCCGACCAAAAACGAACGGCAGCCATCTTTTTTGACCGCAGTGTTTTCTACTCTCTTTTAAACTTCAAAACTCTCTCAAACTTCTATTTTGAGGCACAGAAATTACTTTTAAAATATCGTTTGGATAGAATTTAGTTCATATGGTCAATTAATCATGACAGAGCCTATTTAAAAATAAAAATTCAGAGAACCGGCAGGGGCGGGCAGTGACACGCATGTATCCGAATAAGGCAACCTATTTTGGGCATGGCTGTCTCAAAAGTCCCGTTGCGTCACATTAGTCTGGAGGTGGTAAAAATGCACTGGCTGAAGGGGAACACTGCTGATTGGCTGAAGGGGTTGTCAGTCAACGGTATTACTCCCGCCCAACTCCAGCCCACAGCCAAATTGCCGAATGGGCGATCATGCCAGACTCACTCCTGAAATAAATTACAAATGAGATTTCCGGAGGGAGGGTTTACCAGGCTATACTTACCCTACAAGATCTCTCTCCACACAGCTGATTCAAATGAACGATCAATGGCTCTTGACACTTGCTCTTAGCAGTAGCCTAACTCCTGTCCTGTGTTCATACTGGCTGTTACACCTGAATCTCTGCATGGGGATTAAATGGTGCTTGTTAAATAACCCAGAAGTTAGGCTATAGAGCCATTGATCATTCATTTGAATCAGCTGTGTGGAGAGAGATCTTGTTGGGGGAGGTAGGCAGACTAATATGACCCTTTTTGTTTTCTGTCCGGTTGTGTTACTTCCCACATTATTGTTGACTGATTTGATCTCTGAAATGAATTCAATGACAGGAAGAGATGCCCATAATTCACACCCCCCCCTTTTCCCCAGTAAGCTCAAACTTGTGGATAGATTCATTACATACCAGTGTGTCAAGACACCTTATTACAAGGATATGAAAAAGGTCAAAGGTCAAGGTCCCAATCAAGGTTAACAACTGAAATCCTATATCGTCGCTGTCGGGCAGAAACCTTGTACCTCCATATCTCTCCTTTTCATTTATATATTTTTTTCATAAATGAATGCCACGTTTTATACTTTGTCATATGACAGTGTCACCCAAATATAGGAGAAATACCAGGTGTACACAATGCATCTCAACACATGACGCATAGACTTTTTGTGTCTGTGGGTTTTTATATTGTCTCTGTCGCGTGGAAACCTCATATGTCCAAAACTGTTCGTTTTCAGGATTCAAATTCAAAAATGGCTAAAGTAGCAGATCTTCAAGCTCAAAAGCGCTGTGTTTCGAGCTTGTAGGTCTGCTACTTGTTGTGTGACGCTGTAGTATGATTAAGTAGGGCAATTTCAGCACTTACGCAGGAAACCGGGTTCAAATCCGGGGGTAGAAGAGGAAAGTTACATACTGTAGTGCAGCTTTAACAAGAGCTTGTGACTAAATAATAACTACACTGGATCGATTGGAACAGACAGCTTTCTTTTTTTCCATTTCCTGAAAAGTAACAGTTTTGGACATACAAGGTTTCCGCCTGACAGCGTGGATATACCACTTTGACTGAGGTCCCCCAGGGGTCTGTACTTGGTCCCTCCTTTCCCTCTACACCAAATCTCAAAAGACAAACTGTGTTTGGATTCGAGACAAAGGGAGAATATCCTCGTCCAGGCCTGTATTTATAGTGGGAGGAAATGAGTAGAGTACAGTACTTACTAGCACAGGTACAACTGAAAAATCTTAGTGTCTCCTTGTGGAGCAGAGAGGAAATTAACTTGTAGTTTCTGACATTAGGGTTTGTACGATTAAGGCCAAAATCTAATGAATCTGTAAAAAACATGGAATGGAACTGCGTATCACTAAACATTTCCTTTCATTTCATTCAGGGACATTGTGCTCGGCCACGTCCGACAAATGCTTGTCGGCGCCCTGCCAGAACGGAGCGACGTGCGTGGACAACATGGACGACTACGCCTGCATCTGTCCCAGAGACGGGGTCCGCTACATGGGCAAGGACTGCCATGAGCTGTACGACGCATGCGTCTTCTCTCCTTGTGAAGACTGCACTAGCATCCCGGGTAACTATTGATATCGTTGTTGTCGGGCAGAAACCTCCTATTTCCATGTTCTAACTTATACTACATACTACAGTGTCACACAAAAGCATCCAAAGTATCAGAGTCAGAGACGATATTTTAAGTGATTATTCTATTGATCACTTTTTCGATTAATCAGTATCTGAATCAACTTTATTGTCACATCACTGGTTTACATGTAAAGAAGTGGGTGAAATGTTTTTCTTTTTTTTGCCTAAGCTCCATAATTTGTTGTTGTTTTCCAGAAAGGGAGGGGAAGGAAAAGAAGGAGTGGGACAGGGAGAAGGAGAGCAGGGAGAACATTACATAAGCATGTCGAAGAGAACATGAAAAGATCAGTCGAATAATCGAGAAGCATTATATCTTTTGATAATTTGTTTTATATCTTATATACCAACTAATCGACATGAAAAACGTCTAATAGATTTTTTTATACTTGACTAAATTGATTAGCCTGATTAAGCACTTAAGCCCTACAATGGTGTCACACAAAAATAGCAAAAATAGCCGATCTACAATGTAGATTATTTTTTTAATTATTCAAATCAATCACAGATTATTTGTTATAATCGATTACACCGATTAGTTTGATTAACTGTCTGCACCCCTAATTCCAGGCACCACGGAGTACCACTGCACATGCCCGGATGGGCTAACGGGTGATAACTGTACGGAGGAGGTGGACGAGTGTGAGAGCAGTCCCTGCTCCGATCCCCACTCTGCTTGTATAGACCAGCTCAATGGTTACTTCTGCAGGTGTCCTGCTGGGTATGGAATGTATTATGTTTTCATTACAAGACATTTGTTTATTGTAGAATCTCTTATAGTTGGTGTAAGAAGTGATGGTTTCGGTGTTAATACAAATATTAAATAACGGTATACCCTGATAGTAATAATCCAGCTCTTTAATAAACAGCAAATGCATTTTGATTTACACCACCTGTAACCATCCTTGCAGGTATGGAGGAGATGAGTGCCAAAGCCAGGTCACTGACTGCATCGACGAGCCCTGTCAGAACAACGCGACGTGCGTGCTGCTGCCAGACGGCTTTACGTGTCAGTGTGTGCCGGGGTTCATGGGCGAAAGCTGCGAGGAGGACGTGGACGAGTGCTCCTCGCATCCGTGTCAGAACGGCGCGATCTGCGTGGACGGAGTGGCCGAGTTCCACTGCTTCTGCGTGCCTGGCTTCCAGGTACGGTGACCACCAGAGTCTCGGTTTTGCCGGAATAGGCCCGGACTCTCTCTTTTCAGCCGTTGTGTTTCGCCCAGGTGGCCGTGGTTTTGAGGTTAGGTTTAGGCATAGTTTCTGTGAGGTTAGGGTTAGAGTTAAGGTTAGGTTAAGGCATAGTTTCTGTAAGTTCAGGGTCAGGGTTAGGGTTAGGGTTAGGCGTAATCATAACCACGCCCACCTGGGCAAAATGCCGAAGAAAGAGGGAGTCCCGGAATAGGCCCTATCACGGCAGCCATGTTGGCATGAACTTGGGCCACTTCCTTACTTCCTTCACAGGTGCTACCAATGATACTGATTAAGTTTGTATTATCCCATTCTGGTCAGAGTCAGCGTGCTGCTAGTGTGCTCGTCGGCTCACTGGAAAGACTCTGCTACACTAAATGGAACAGAGCCTTAATTAGTATAACTGGTAATTGATACCAATTGGGCCAAAAGAAGTAGCCCAATTTCATGCCAATATATGCATTTATGCCTATAGGGCCTATTGTCCCAGTTTCAAGCTGTCTGTCCCGTCAAATATCTCTAAAACACGAAATTTTCACCACAATTAAAATAACACTTGCTATGAGGGCTTACTGAGATGTTTATCATGTTCTGTTCTGTTCTGTTGAAAAGTGCAGTCACTAAATGCTAAAATAACAGGTGGAGAAAAAAAGAAAAGTAGTGAAAATAGCCGTTCTACAAGCTCACAACGTGTCGCACTGCGACGCGTTGTGAGCTTGTAGATCGCCGATCTTTCACAAATTTAGGTGAATTAAGGGTCCCAGTTAAAATATGGTCACCCTACTTCCAGGGCTACAACTGTGAGATGGACATCAACGAGTGTGCGTCGCGGCCCTGCAAAAACAACGCCACGTGCATCAACGGGAGGGACCATTACGAATGCGAGTGCCTCATTGGGTTTGAAGGTATACATGTAGTGCAGTAAAAGTATTGAACAATGATTTTGATTTGATGTATTTGACGTTATGTTTAAAAGAAAAACACATGTTACATGCTCCTCATAGAAACGTATTTCCATTGCGGTCCTTGGTTTTGGACGAACAAAGCATCACAACAATGAAACATTCAAAGTACTCAAGTAAAGTAAAGGTACCTCAAAATTGTACGCAAGTACAGTAGGCTACTTGAGCAAATGTACGTTACAGTGCGGGAAGCACACTGTACTGCCATTTCTTAGGGGCTGTTTTATGTTGACAATAAAGTTAATCTCTTCATTAATATAAAGTGTTGATCAAATGCTATTTTCTCAAGATTTCTTTGGTAAATCAATAAGGCCCCTGTATCCAACCTCAGGCAACGATGGATGCCTGGGTGATTATGTATGTCGACGCTGTCGAGTGGAAACCTTGTATTAATATATCTAAATTGGACCCCCCACCCTGTTTTATGAAGCAGAACAGTGACACACACACACACACAAACACACACACACACACACACACACACACACACACACACACACACTCACACACACACACACACACACACACACACACACACACACACACACACACACACACACACACACACACACACACACACACACACACTCACACACACACACACACACACACACACACACACACACACACACACACACACACACACACACACACACACACACACACACACACACACACACACACACACACACACACACATACACACACACACACACACACACACACACACACACACACACAAACACACACGGACGCACGCACGCATGCACGCACACTTGTCTCACTTTGCCCCAGGAAGCTCTTCAATAATCTTGGAGTAGGCTAATCCAATTTGTGAGGAATTTGGTGCTCATTTGCAATTTCCGTCAGTCCATTCACACGGTCTTGACTCTCTTTAGACAAAGTTGACCAACCATACTTTTCATGGGTTTGAGTTGAGAAATGCTCTGTTACCCGGCATAGTAAACAAACAAACTAAAAACTAAAAAATAAAAAATAAACAAACATGATAACACTGACATTTGGTATCCATGGGGGTTTGTTTTGTTTTTTTTGCGCATCTGATTTTACAATGCAAGACACTATGCTGTAGTCCATTGGTTCTCAATTTCGGGTCCGGGGGCCACGAGGGGGCCAAATGGAGTGTACAAATGGAACCAAACAATCACTATAAAAAAGACAGTTGTAAAAATCATTCTAAGTCAAGTGGAAGGCAGAGTCCACACCACAATTGTAACAAAGGCAATGGTTGTCATGTGCGTTGTGAATGCGTTCTGCACCGCAGCGTTTTCACAATAAGAGCTGGAGGGTGGGGGGTGAGCTGATGAATGTGTTCATGAAACACACATCACAGCACCCGGTCAATACCGAATACCCAACCACTCGCAGGGACCCCCTCCCGGGACAGGGGGGGGGGGGTCACTTCATGTACTTGTCTCGATCTCCAATGCAGTGGGAGTGGAGGCGTTCATTTGATTTGCAAGGTGTGGGTATTTGGTATTGACAAGGTGCTGTGATGTGTGTTTCATGAACACAACTGTACCCTTCATACCCCCCTCCCTCCTGTTGGAGGGCCTAAAAAATAACCTGCGTTCCAATGGATCCAATGTAGTTATTATTTAGTCAAAAGCTCTGGTTAATGCTTTTCACACACTTAACCACTTTCAATGTGACAAACTTATTTTAGGCATGTCATTATAGGTGAAATCTTTTATAATAGCCGATCCCTCCTGTCAGGTGATAAGAAGCGGCCTGCTCACTCCTCATGCGTTGAAGGAAGCATGAGCTCAGTTCGGGGCTCTCCCCAGGCTGGCAGAGGGAGAGTAGCGCCCAGGATTACAAGCTTAGGCATTGGCACTGGGTGAAAAATGGGTTACAAAAACATGAGATAAAGATTTTTGGAGAAAAAAAAAGAAAATAGTCGATCTACAAGCATGACAACGTGTTTGGCAAGCTCATACGACAAAATGCTGCCATACGACACTATATATATATACTTACTTACTTACTTACTTATTAATTATTAATTATTAATTATTAATTTATGAAAGAACATAAAAAAGATGAAATACAGAGACACAAGGTTTCCGTCCGGCAGACGGTATCATCATCATTCTCACCATACAAGTTTTTGAATTCTAGCATTTCCCCCACCTTTCATCAGGAGTGAACTGTGAAATGGAGACAGACGAGTGTGAGTCGAGCCCGTGCCACAATGGAGCCACCTGTCATGACCTCATCGGCGAGTACACCTGTGACTGCATAGACGGCTTCGATGGGAGCCAGTGTGAGATCAACATTGACGAGTGCGCCAGCGATCCTTGTCAAAATGGAGCCGTCTGTCACGATATGGTCAACAGGTATGACATGCAGGGCATTATAGTCCTAAGTCCTAGTTATATTAACTAGGGCTGGGCACCTTCAAATCAATATCATGATTATGTCAAAACATTCACCTCGATTGAACAACGAACGATTATTTAAAACAAATAGTGAAAATGGCAGATCTACAAGCTCACAACGAGATGCGACGTGATGTGAACTTGTAGATCTGCTAGTTGTCTCCGCCGAAGGTGGAGAATATGTTTTCGCTTTGTGTGAGCAAACATTGTTAGCCAAGCTAACATTGGGCAAGCTCCACGTGACACGTGTCAATTTGTTGACACCAATGCCTCTGATTGGCTAGAGGGACGTGTGACGAAATAAAATTCTATAAATAGGTGTGTCACTTCAAAAAGCCCCTACTTTTTGAAGTGAGGTAAAACAGGATCAATCAGACTTGATTGGAACAGTACCTTCAGTAAGTCCAAGTCACCCGTCTGTGCGTGTGTGTTTCCCTCTGAGAACACCTAACATTGGTCAAGCAAAGGCGCAGAAGGCCAAAGCTAAGAAAGCATACTCATCTACAATTGTAACGTAGAAGAGGACTAGAGTTGAAATGATCCCACAACAAAGCCGAACTCTTAATACGTGTCAATATGTTGACATCAATGTCTCTGATTGGCTAGAGGGACGCATGACGAAATACAATCCTATAATAAAAAGGTGTGTCACTTCAAAAAGCCGTTTACGTTTTTGAAGCGAGGTAAGACAGGATCAATCAGTCTTGATTGGAACAGTATCTTCTAGTCCAAATCACCCGTCCGTGCGTGTGTGTGTCCCTTTGAGAACACCTGACATTGGTCAAGCAAAGGCGCAGAAGGCCAAAGCTAAGAAAGCATACTCATCTACAACAGTAACACAGAAGAGGACTAGAGTTGAATTGATCCCACAACAAGACCGAAATCTTAATACGTATTAATATGTTGACACCAATGCCTTTGATTGGCTAGAGGAATGCATGACGAAATACAATTCTATAAATAGGTGTGTCACTTCAAAAAAACGTTTACGTTTTTGAAGCGAGGTAAGACAGGATCAATCAGTCTTGATTGGAACAGTATCTTCTAGTCCAAATCACCCGTCCGTGCGTGTGTGTGTCCCTCTGAGAACACCTAACATTGGTCAAACAAAGACGCAGAAGGCCAAAGCTGATCAAACACACCAATCAACTGCTGAAACTGTTCAAGACAATGAAGATGAAGAAGACAGACAAGTATTTGAACAAACCAGTCAATTACAATTTTAAACATTTTTTTAAACATATTTTTAAACATTAGAAGACAAAATATGATTTTTAAATCATTTTTTTTTTAATAAATATTTCTTTAACATACACCTTTTTATTTAACTACAGTATATATCTTTTACTCTACTGTATCTCATTAGTTATTGCTATGATAATATAATTGCTATAGTCTGCTGGCGGAGACTTGTGCTCCGAGGAGCACATTTTCTAGTTTCACTATCTTTTTACACCCCTATTGTACAACGAAGTGCTGTGTAATACAGGGTTTAGTGATTATTCAAACTTTTATTTATAGATTTATTAAATTCTAACCCCTTAGCAGAAATGGAAATGAAAACATTTGGTCTTTGTCTTAAAGGAGAATTCCGGACAAATTAAGTGTTATCTTTGATGTCTCGTTACTCACCTACCGATGTGAAAAGTAGCGTTCTTTTTTTTCATATATTCCCCTGTCGTCATTTTTTAAACCCCCTCCGTTGTCATAATGGGAGCGCGTGGCTAAGGGAAATTCGTCTATTATAACCGACGCAAAGTTGTTTTTTTCACTACTAGTATTCATAGTAGAGTCTCATGATAGTCAAACATGCGTTGAAACTATCTGCGAGGCTGCCGTCAATGGCGAACGATTTAACACTGGTTGCTTGTTTCCAGATTCTGGCAACACGAGTTGCCAGGTTCTGGAAGAAACAAGCAACCAGTGTTAAATCGTTCGCCATTGACGGCAGCCTCGCAGATAGTTTCAACGCATGTTTGACTATCATGAGACTCTACTATGAATACTAGTAGTGAAAAAAACAACTTTGCGTCGGTTATAATAGACGAATTTCCCTTAGCCACGCGCTCCCATTATGACAACGGAGGGGGTTTAAAAAATGACGACAGGGGAATATATGAAAAAAAAGAACGCTACTTTTCACATCGGTAGGTGAGTAACGAGACATCAAAGATAACACTTAATTTGTCCGGAATTCTCCTTTAATGTCTTCAATTAATTCCTCCCCACACATTTCTGTGTTGCCACTGCTATTGTACCCTGCTAGCTCACCTGCCATCACTATTTCTATGCATTTGATGTATTACCTTACCTTACCTTGTTTTCCTTGCTTACTACTGTAAATCGCTCTGGATTAAGAGCGTCTGCTAAATGTCCAAGTCCAAGTCAACACAGGCAAGTCCCTAGTCAAGTCCAAGTCCTCAGCTTTTTGTTTCGAGTCCCACACAAGTCCTAACCTTTTGTTTCAAATCCCAAACAAGTCCTAACCTTTTGTTTCGAATCCCAAACAAGTCATAATGCTAATTAATGATATGTAAAGATTTACATAAATCATGAGCATTTTTTCACAATTTACATTTATTTTAAAACAAGGCCAACAGAACGCAGATACTGTACTTTTAATTTCCTCCTTGAGGACAGGGTTTAAAAGGGCCCTGTTTTTTAAATAAATATAATGTAATGTTGTCCAATCTGTATGGTAGAGTATGTTAATACAACATAACTTATACAATCAGGGTGGTTGTATTTTGTCTCCCTGCTCTTCTATTGAGACATTTAGATCATGTCTCACCTAGACACAGGATCTGACATGTGTCCCCTGATCAAGCAGGCAGTCTCTATTATCACGATGGTCTCCAGGTTTTCTTCAGAATGTGTATGACACTGATTTACTATGACACTATGTATGGTACATTAGGAGTCCACTAGGACAGTGGTTCTCAAACGTTTTATTTTTAAGGACCCCCATAACTCTGACCCATCGGGTCCATGTGGTTACATTTGTACACTCTCAGAGTTACAGACCTGTAATGGTCATTTAGGGATAGCTCTTTATGTGTTTGTCTACTCATTTTGTATGTTCATGGCAAAAATAGAATTTTGACAAAAATGTCCAATACAAGCCAGCATGGCGATGACCCCTTGATTATAGGTATCCCCCCCCCCCTCTCTCTCTCTCTCTCTCTCTCTCTCTCTCTCTCTCTCTCTCGTTACGTTTACAATAATGTTAACTTATTGGTATCTGCCCCCTCCCCCCCTCATGTTATGATTACAGCAATGTTGATGTATTTGGTCTCTTGTTCACTTTCTCGCTCTCCCCCTCCCTCTCGTTATAGTCAGTGGTGGAAAAAGTACTCGCTGAAAATTGCATACTTGCAATAATTCAGTAAAGTAAAAAAAAAACTCAAAATTACAAGTACAATACTTGAGTAAATGTACTACTTTCCACCACTGGTTATAGTTTGCACTTAGCACGCAGTAATGTAAATGTGAAGTATAGGTCTTGCCTTGCATACTGCTTTTCTTGTCTTATCTTCCACCTCGTAATCTTTAAAACCAAAAGCTATAACTGCTGGAGTTTACATTTTATTCCACCTGCAACAGCGACGGCAGGAGTGAAGCCGGCATGTGTGTTGTTTGTTTGGTAACGTGCATCAATTGCGTCGCCAAGTATGGTGAGAGAAATAAGGGAACCGACCTCCAAAAACAAGCCAAAAACAAGCAATATTTTGTCCAAGAGTTGCGGTAAATAAGCAGACTTGGCAACACTACACTAGGTGTCACTGACGGCTGGGATTTCTGACTATTAACATCATAGTTGATGCCGGAGGCGCCGATTTATGGCCGCGCTATTGGGTGTGCAATACTTTAATGCGGTTAATTCATTTAATTTGGTACAAATAATTAGTTTGTGATGGGTGATTGTCATTTCTCCTGGGTGCTTTAGCCTCGAGGCACCCACAGTATTGGCGCCCTTGGTTGATGCAACACTTTTTGTACATTCTGGGCTTGCTGTAATGTATTAAGTGACTTGAAAAGACTTGAATTTTCAAGTCAAGCGGGCTCGAGTCAAGTCAAGTCTCAAGTCTTTGGCGTTCAAGTCAAGTCAAGTCTCAAGTCTTTGGCATTCAAGTCCCAAGCAAGTCCAAGTCTATTTTTGATTTGATCAAGCAAGTCATCAAAATCTGGACTCGAGTCCAAGTCGAGTCTCGAGTCCAAGTCCCCACCTCTGCTAAATTCTGAGGAGCCCCCACCGGGAGGCCCCCACCCTCCACCTCCCACCTCCCACCCACGGACCCATCTTTATGGGGTGCAAGTAAATATCCCGTTATTTGACTTTTCCTACATTTTGTTTTACATTTTTATTTCAAAAGATTTTCAGAAATATCTAAAAAATAAACAACTTTTTCATGAATTAAAAACGAATTCAAACATTTTTCTAAATAATTTCATAAATAAAATGTATTTATGAAATTCTTTTGAAAAATATATATTTTTTATTCATGGTTATTTTTGATTCTTTTTTTTACATTTAATGTAAAAAGAAAAATCCAAGAAATCCCATGAATAAAAAATGTAAACAACTCGTGAGACGCGTTGTGAGCTTGTAGATCTGTTATTTTCACTAGTTTGGGTCCCGGGGAGACATCAGATTTCTGTTTTGGGTCTCAAGCTACATATGGGAACCACTGCCCGAGACTCCTCGGTGGTGTCCGAGATTCAATGTTGTTAAGATACAAAAATGTTTTGTGCACACAGCTACGAGTGTGACTGCGGTGACACAGGGTTCATGGGGACCCACTGTGAGGAGGACATTCTGGAGTGTGCGTCCGACCCCTGTCAGCATGGAGCCACCTGTCTGGAAGGAGTCAAACAATACATCTGTCTCTGCTGGCCGGGTACGTCAAACGCTAACCAGAACGCTCGCCCCCATTTTTTCCCACAGACTGCTCGCCCCCCAGCGGTTCTTGTATTCTTGCATTCGTTTTACTGAGGTTAAGGTTAGGAATAAGGTTAGGCTTAGGCATGGTTTTACTGAAGTTGCGTTTAGGAATAAGGTTAGGTTTAGGCATAGTTTTACTGAGGTTGCGTTTAGGAATAAGGTTATAGGTTTAGGCATAGTTTTACTGAGGTTGCGTTTAGGAATAAGGTTATAGGTTTAGGCATAGTTTTACTGAGGTTGCGTTTAGGAATAAGGTTAGGTTTAGGCATAGTTTTACTGAGGTTACGTTTAGAAATAAGGTTAGGTTTAGACATAGTTTTACTGAGGTTAAGGTTAGGAATAAGGTTAGGTTTAGACATAGTTTTACTGAGGTTAAGGTTAGTAATAAGGTTAGGTTTAGACATAGTTTTACTGAGGTTAAGGTTAGGAATAAGGTTAGGTTTAGACATAGTTTTACTGAGGTTAAGGTTAGTAATAAGGTTAGGTTTAGACATAGTTTTACTGAGGTTGCGTTTAGGAATACCCATGGTGGCGAGCGTTTCTTGTATTCCGTCAACCTACACATTATCTACTTATCTACTGTAAAACTACACTTACTGGTGCTTCAGTCAGTGTTCTCAAACAGTGCCATGAGACAAGTCAGGTGTGTCTTGGGATTTTGTGACAACTACACATTATTATTACAGTATACACAACTTTACAAAAAGTTTTGAATTATCCTTTAATTATTTTAATCAGTGCCCACTCATTTCCTAGCCTGGTAAACCCTCCCTCCGGAAATCTCATTTCCATTTGATTCCAGGAGTGAGTCTGGCCTGATCGCCCATTCTGCAATAGTGGCTGTGGGCTGGAGTTGGGCGGGAGTAATACCGTTGACTGACAACCCCTTCAGCCAATGATCGTTTTTCCCCTTCAGCCAATTGCAGTGCATTTTTACCACCTCCGCGACTAATGTGACGCAACGGGACTTTTGAGATGGCCATGCCCAAAATAGGTTGCCTTATTCGGATACATGCGTGTCACTGCCCGCCCCTGCCGGTTCTCTGAATTTTTATTTTTAAATAGGCTCTGTCATGATTAATTGACCACATATATGAAGTTAAACAACTAAATTCTATCCAAACGATATCTTATAAGTAAATTCCGTGCCTCAAAAAATAAGTTTGAGGGCTTTTTGAAGTTCTAAAACAGCGGAGAAAACTGCCCACAGAAACAATGGCTGCCGTTCGTGTTTGATCGGCTGCACTCAGGCTGCACTCGGGTCCATAGAGACACACGGCCGGAAGCGGAAGGCCTACAAATCCACGCCCACTTTTGACACTCTGCTCAGTTCAAAGCTTGTTGGATGCGTGACTTTGAGGACATTAAGCACGCAATGACACATTTTCGTTTTTTTTAGGGGAGGCAAGATCTTAGTTGGGCAGGTGACCGCCTCTCCTGCCTCTACAGTGGGTACGCCACTGGTCGGCGTTCGGCGCTCGTAAAGACAGTGATGTCACTGAAATGCGACAACTTGTCTGTCTGCTGTCTACCCTCTGCTGTGTTAACATTATGGGTAACTCGTTAAAGTGGCAAATTAAATGTGAAACACATCAACTATTAAGAAAACAAGAAGATATGTTGACAAAGACACTCCATACATTTGGAAACATATTTTTATTTAAATCAATATCGTCTTCAGTTAATGCAGGATAATTTTAAAAGTAGGCTAACTCTCATATCCTCTCATAGGGAATGCATTGGCAGCTGCAGTTCATCGTTCTAACGGACCTCGAGTAGCGGCGCTGTCTCAAAAGTGGGCGTGAAATTTGTAGTCCCCGTGTGTCTCTATTCGGGCTCACTCGAACTCACCACCTGATTGGCCAACTTTTGCTGTCAATCACAGAACGATGAGCAACGACGCTGATAGGCTCGGTTTTTTGGTAATGCGCTAGAAACGCCCATACAAGCCTTCAGGCCAGACTCACTCCTGGAATCAAATAGAAATGAGATTTCCGGAGGGAGGGTTTACCAGGCTACTCATTTCCCAATACAGAAAAATATAAACAAAATATGTTGTAAATGTCTTTATTTTGAAATCTTTTTTCCTTTGGAAAAAAAGAAGAAGAAAATGACCCAAAAGCACTGTAGCTGGGCTTGACGGAATATTTTTTTGGGTCACACAACATTAAGACGTGTTTGGCATTCTGAATAGAAGCCATTGAAGAAACATTTTCTCATAATTTCTCCAGGTTATGAAGGAGAGCACTGTGAGATAGACATCGACGAGTGCGCTGACTCTCCCTGTGAGAACGGAGCAGAGTGCTTCCAGCGGTCTGACCCTTCCAGTTGGGAAACGGACTGGGAGCTCCACTACTCTAACGCTGCAGGATACATCTGCCTGTGTCAGCCTGGATACGCAGGTCTGCAGAAATTATTTTTTTAACTGCTCTCTTAAGATAGCCATTATGCCAATCCTCCCCCTTACATTATCGTATGCTGTCCGGCAGAAAACCTCTTATCTCCGTATTAAGACCTGAGGCCGATTCTATAAAATGCCTTCTAAATCAGTAGTTCTCACACTTTCAAGATTTTTCACAAAATGTTCAAAAATAGCCGAGCTGCGAGCTTGTACATCTGCTATTTTTGAATAGCCAACTCAAAAATGTAAAATGACACGGATGCTTCCCCGGTTTTAAAGGGATAGTTCACCCCCAAAATGACTTTTTTTCCTATCGATTAGTCACCCCATGGAGACTTGAATTCATGGATATTTTTAGTTTTTGTCGCATTCCTAAGCCAAGTAGGAGACATTGAGTCCTACCGGAACCGCTGCCAACCGGTCCGCTGGTCATCAAATTATTGGCTTAGGAATGCGACAAAAACGAAAAATGAATTCAAGTCTCCATGGGGTGACTAATCGATTTTTGTGTGTGAACTATGCCTTTAATGGGTAAACTTTTTTTTTTTTTGCGTTTTTTCCTAAATTAAAATAGCAGATATAGCTTGTCGATCTGCTATTTTTGCTTAAAAAACGTTTTTTAGGTTTCCACCCGACACCCACGTATCTCTGGTATGGAATACCAAAGCAGCTTTGGTATTCCATACTCTGGTACACATGGAGTTGGCAGGTGCTTCCTTTCACCTGACAGTGAGGAGTTTCACCAGGAGGATGTAATAACGTATATGTGGTGCAACGCGCTATCCCTCCCAATTCCACTCCCTGTTTATGTTTATGTTTATTAAAGCACGTGTTCTCAAACTCTTTCACGTCACAGACCCCCAAAATGATGTATTTGGCTGCGGACTCCCCATCTCAAAAACTATTTTGTGCCGGGAACCTCCAGAAGCAAAGGCTTGAGTTAAAAATGTTCGCGCTAACAAAAGAAATCAAACACAAATGTTCCACGAAATTTTCAAAAATAGCAGATCTGCAAGCTCAAGCTTGTATATCTGCTATTTTTGAATGCTGTGAGCTTGTATATCTGCTACTTTTGAATGCTGTGAGCTTGTATATCTGCTACTTTTGAATGCTATGAGCTTGTATATCTGCTATTTTTGAATAGCCAAAGTATAACATAATGGTTAAAGTGATTGTGAATGATTGCTTGTGTAACTAATAAGCCTCACTTGAGTGAGCTAAAAAATACTACAAGCTCACAGCGCTTTGTGACCGATTTTCATGCAGTGTACATACTGCAATATGAATCGGCCTGTAGACTAATGTGTGATTTGTCGTGTGTTACGTTGTAGGAGAGAACTGCTCTGTGGACATCGATGAGTGTGAGTCTGAACCGTGCCAGAACGGTGCCTCATGTGAGGACCAGATCAATGGATACATCTGTACCTGCTCCCATGGATTCACAGGTCAGACATTTTCACCAGCACCAGTGGTGGAAAAAGTACTCAAATGTTTTTACTTAAGTAAAGTATCAATACTGCAATATAGAAATACTCTGTTGCAAGTAAAAGTACGGAATTCAAAATGCACTTGAGTAAAAGTACAAAAGTATTGTCATCAAAATAATAATAAGTAATTAAAGTACCGAAAGTAAAAGCATTCATTATGCAGAATGTCCCATTTCAAGTTTCCAAATGTATAAAAAATCTTTTGAAAATAGCAGATCTACAAGCTCACAATGCGTCGATGCAACGCATTGTGAACTTGTAGATCTGCTATTTTCAAATGGCCGAAATGTATGTAGGGCTGAAGTGGGTTATGTATGTTTTGTAATAATAATCAAAATCTACAAAGTAACTAGTAACTAAAGTTTTCAAATAATAGTGGAGTAAAAGTGCAACATTTGCCTCTGAGATGTAGTGGAGTAAAAGTAAAAGTATTGAAAATTGGGATTACTCAAGTAAAATACCTCAAAATTGTACTTTACAGTACAGTGCAGTACTTAAGTAAATGTTACTTTCCACCACTGACCAGCACTTTGTCTGATCAAATCATTTGTAACAAATAATCCTGGATAATAATGTGTTTAAGGTGTTTAATACAACATGTTTTCTCTTCAGCTCTAAATGTTACTGTCGGGGGGAAACCTTTTATGTCAAAAAAGGAAAAATATAACCTCTGTTCCAATTGATCCAATGTAGTTATTATTAAGTCGCAAGCTCTTGTTAATACTTAACATAGGTTAAAGGTAGGGTAAGTGATTTTCTTTGGTTAAAATAAGTGTTAAATAGCTCTATATTCTGATAGTACTCATTGCTATAGAGTGTTTGTTCAGTAAAAGGAGTCTCCTTGTCTCTCCACCTCTTTATAAAACAGAAAATGCATTTTCGTTTCAGTTTCAGTTTCATTTCCAATTTTATCCAATCAGGATAGAGAACTCAATCAGGATATAGATTAAACAAGTGAAATTGGAAGTGATGACACTTAGAAATGAGCAGGGAAAACTGGAACAGGAACACTACAAAAATGAAGCTTAAAATGGGTACTTTCTCCTGATTGGCTGAGATTTTGACACCTACCGGAAAATGTATTTTCTGTTTATTAAAGAGCTGGAGAGACGGGGAGACTCCTGTTACTGAACAAACACTCTATAGCAATGATTACTATCAGAATATAGTGCATTAACCTTTTAACAAAATACTTTTTGTTTTAACCCAAAAATATCACTTACCCTACCTTTAAATATTTATAAAACAAACAGACATACTTAAAGTTAGGGTTAGTGTTATTTATTTTTTATTTTATACTTTTTGTTAAAAGGTTAAAGTACTATATTCTGATAGTAGATCATTGCTACAGAGCGTTTGTTCGGTCACAGGGGTCTCTCCAGCTCTTTAGTAAATAGACCATAAATACATTTTCAGGTAGGTGACAACATTTAAGCCAATCAGGAGAAAGCACTGAAAATGCATTTTCTGTTTAATAAAGAGCTGGTGAGACATGGGAGACTCCTTTTACTGAACACGCACTCTATAGCAATGAGTACTATCAGAATACAGAGCTATTTAACACTTATTTTAACAAAAGTAAATCACTTACGCTACCTTTAACCACTTTCAACCTGGCAAAGCTATTGTAGGCTTCGCACTGTGCTTCGAGCTTGCAGATCTGATACTTTTGATACCATTGTTTGACGCTATAGTATGATCAAGTACAGTAGGGCGTTGATTTACGAAAAAACACAAAAAGTTAGAACATGAAGATACAAGGTTTCTGCCCGACAGCAACAAAACATGCTTCCCTAATCGAGTCGTGTTTAACCACTACACCATCCCCAGGCCACATGTGTGAAGTGAACATCGACGAATGTCAGAGCCAGCCGTGTCACAGCGGCGGGCGGTGCGAGGACGGCGTAGCCTCCTACACCTGCCACTGTCCGGCGCCGGAGCCTGGTGACCTGCCCTGGGGCGGAGACCACTGCGAGGTTCAACTCCACGGGTGCGTCGACCACGAGTGTCAAAACGGAGCCACCTGCCACCCCTGGCTGGACGGAGACGGCCATAGCCACGACTGCCTCTGCGCTCACGGCTTCTACGACGAGCACTGTTCCACGCCGACCACCTTCTCCCTCCGCGCTCTGGGCTTCGTCCGCGTCGAAGTCGCGCCAGAAGAGGAACGAGAAGTCAGGGACGCGCACCAACACGACGACAACGACAGTCACCACCGTGAGCCCGGCGGCGTGCGGCTCCGCTTCCGAACCACGCTGCCAAACATGTTGCTCTTCTACAGAGGCGATGCCGACAACCACCTGCAGCTGGAGATCGAAACCGGCAGCCTTCACGCGAAGGTATCTATACCCTTCTAGTGTTGTACCTCATGTACTGAAGGTATAGATCTATACCCTTCTAGTGCTGTACCTCAGTTACTGAAGGTATATGTCTATACCTTCTAGTGCTATACCTCATGTACTGAAGGTATATGTCCATACCTTCCAGTGTTGTACCTCATGTACCGAAGGTATTATGTCTATAGTATACCCTTCTAGTGCTGTACCTCATACTGAAGGTATATGTCTATCTATACCTTCTAGTGCTGTACCTCATACTGAAGGTATATGTCTATCTATACTTTCTAGTGCTGTACCTCATACTGAAGGTATTATGTCTATGCCGTTCTAGTGCTGTGTACTGCACCTGCTTAAACCTTTTTATTTGGCACTTTATGTCTAACCTTATGTGCATTCAACTTTTTGCACCTTATGTCTAGCCTCATGTACCGTACATGCCTGCTACGTGTTGCACCTTATGTCTAACCACCTGCTACCCTTTTATGCTATTATGTATAAATGTACGTATTATAGATTTGCTTTTGACCCGTTTCTTTCCCATGCGTTCTCCTTACTCTCCCTCTCTCTTACCCACTTTTTCCTGAAAACTACAAAAGATGGAGCTTGCACAAAAAAGCAGTTTCAACGACTTTATTACAAATGTAAACCTGTGATGTGACAAAAACGTTGATTCCGATTGTCGTTCTGAAGGCGCTGTCCGAGGACGCAGAGTTAAGTGTCATGTTCCCCGAGCCGGTCAGCGACGGGGGCTGGTGGGACGCCCATGTGTTTGTGGACGACGGGGGTCTCGTTTTGATCGTGAGAGGCCCCGGCTGTGGCGACCCGGGTTGCAGGGTCGCCGATGGCGATCCGGACGGGCCTGTTTTCCACCCCTCCGACGCGTTCGCTCACGTTTACATTGCCGGAGCTCCGGAGGAGTTACTGGAACTCACTGCCACGGGGGCGAGCTTCATCGGGTGCATGGAGGACCTGCTGATCGACCATAAAGCCATCCTCCCCCAGGAGCTGCCACAAGGTTATTATAGTTTTGTATTTTTCATTAGTTCACATTTTCTTTTTCGTTTTGACTTTTTGTTTTAAATTTCTTCATTGAATTTAATATATATTCTTTTTTGGGGGGGGGGCTTACTGTAGTTTTAGTGGTGGGTTAGTAAGGGCCTAATTTTTTTTTTAAAGCTCAGGAAAATAGTGAAAATAGCAGATCTACAAGCTCACAATGCGACAAGTTGTGACCTTGTAGATCTATTTTCACTATTTTTGTAGGTTTTTGTCAATTTCTGACAATGGGGCTTAAAACTGGCACAGCTACACACATTGGAAGATAAGATATACACCCAAAAATACTTTTTGGGGTGTTATATATATTCTGGAAAATTAGCACGCTATAATGGAAGCCATTGTTCTTGCGTTGATGAAATAAATATATTTTTTCAATCCTGTTTGAAAAAAATATTATTTAAAAAACCTGCCTAACGTGATGTCACTGGTAGGCGGGTTTCTGAAGCGTCCAGCCCTCCTATGAGACACAGACCAAGTAGAACAAAATTGTTCCATTTTATCATGAGCATTAGTGAGGACCAATGGTTTGAAAATGGGTGAAGTCGTCCTTTAATAATAACAACCCTGTTGCAGAGGACCAGATCATGGAGCTGGGTTGCAGTAAAACAGAATGGTGTTCGCCTGACCCCTGCTCTGGTAATGGACGCTGTGTGGACTTGTGGACCAGCTACCGCTGTGACTGCTATAGACCCTACCATGGCGAAAGCTGCTCTGACGGTAAGACCATTTGCCACTGGAGAAATAAGTAAAAGGGATATTTTAAAACCAGTCTTTATGATTGCAGTGTCTGTCCGCTACGGAAAAGAATCATGAACATCTGCATTGAGTGATATGTGGCCCCAACTCATAAACACAGAGAATATGTGCTACTAGGGATGTCATAAAATGATGATTATTATATATCGTCTCATATGTCCAAAACTGTTTTGGACATATGATCTAAGATCTACAAGCTCATTCGCAGCTAGCAGATTTGCTACTTTTGATTTGAGTGACTATGTAGTATGATCAAGTAGTGCGTTAATTTACGTTTGGCCGACAGCAACGATATGATGTGATATTGAATCAAGAATCAAGAGAGATTTATTTGTCATTTGCTCATACAGGTAGAAGCATAGAAATGTTGGTGGGAACTGTTCTATAGAGACATGTGCTAACACAACAATACAATATGACAATATAATAATACAAGTAGAAAAATAAAAATAAGTAATACTTCTGCATGTAACGAAATAACGGTATAAGAAATCCAGTATAAACAACATAAAAACAATATAATAGCACAGTTTGACTGACACATTAACTGACATGAAAAGTTGAAACACGGAGATACATGGTGTCTGCCCGACAGAGACGATATAAAAAAAACACATTTCTTGTTGCTCTGTTAGATTCATTTGCTTTTGTAATCTCCAGTGGTGGAAAGTAACCAAGTACATGTACTCAAGTACTTTACTTAAGTACAATTTTGAGGTATTTGCGCTTTACTTGAGTATTTCCAATTTCCAATACTTTTACTTTTACTCCACAACATCTCCGAGGCAAATATTGTAATTTTACTCCACTACAATTATTTGAAAACTTTAGTTACTAGTTACTTTATAGATTTTGATTATTATTACAAAACATACATTAACCACGTCAGCCCTATATACAGTACATTTCGACCATTTGAAAGTAGCCGATCTACAAGCTCACAATGCGTCGCGATGCGACGCATTGTGAGTTGTACATCTGCTATTTTCAGAAGGTTTTTATACAGTACATTTGAAAACTTGAAATGGGACATTCTACATAATGAGTACTTTTACTTTTGGTACTTTAAGTACCTTTTGATACCAATACTTTTGTACTTTTACTCAAGTAAATTTTGAATTCCGGACTTTTACTTGTAATGGAGTATTTCTACATTGCAGTATTGTACATATTATACTTACGTGTAAAAGATGTGAGTACTTTTCCCACAACTGGTAATCTCATACAATGACGCATGACATAAACACACATTTGTTTTTTCCGTTGTGGTCGTGAACAGAGTTTCCATCGTGGACGTACAGCCATGAAGACTCAGTGAGTTTCAGTTCCTATGTCGTAGCGGAGGGACACAGCGGGGACTTCAGTGTGTCCTTGTTCCTGCGCTCCTTGAAGCCTGACGGCCTCCTCTTCCAACTGAGACGCCACGCTGAGGAAGAGGAGGAGGAGGAAGGAGAGGTGTACTTTTCGCTGTACCTGGGAATGGGACGGGTGTTTGTCAGCTCGCTGGCCAATGGCGTCCCTGTGACCGCACCCATCTTCATGACCAGCGGAGAGAAGAGGTTCCTACAGGTCTGTGCCAGTGGTTCCAAACCATTTTTTGGGGGGGGTTTTTCGTTGGAGACCCCCCGAATTCTTACATCTGACACAAGCTGACACCCCTACATGCGCACGCATGCACACACAAAACATGCTTAACCACGTTCTAGACACTTGTACAACGAATAGCAAAAAATAGCACATCTACATGGTCACAATGATCAGTCACCAGAAGCAAGAACATGTGTTTTCAATGACTCTAAAATGTTTTTTTTTTTAAAGAATTTGAAGCTACAAACAACAAAAACTGTCTGTGGTGCAACACAAAAGCCTGGTGTAGACGTTAAAATTACCCCAGAAGTGTTTTAACCCATTAAAACATTCGGGAATAAAGCATCTGTCATTTCAGATTTTAGTGTTAAAGTAAAGTGAAGTACCCCTTTAAGTACAGTGCAGTACTTGAGTAAAAGTACTTTCCTCCTCTCCAGGTGGATGTGCAACATGGACAAGTGTTCTTCCAGCATGGTGACCTGCGCTACGGGATCGGCTCCGTCCCTGAAGTGGAGGTCGTCGATGGGGATGTGGCCTACGTAGGAGGCCTGCCCGGGGGGTGGAGCTCCGAGCCGTGGGGGGGCGGGTTCAAAGGCTGCCTGCAGGACCTGCGATTGGACGTGCGTCTGGAGGCAGAGCCCTGGGACGGGTCCGAGGATGAGGAGGTTCACAGCGACGAAAATGAAAGCATGACGAGCGGCTGTGTCAGTGATGACACCTGTAAGGTGAGGGATGTGTGTATTATTTCAAAGGGAAAAAATTGTTTAAACAAAGAAAATCATAACATTTTCATCAATTACAAACAATTCCAACATTTTTCAAAAGTATTTCATCAATAAAACTTTAACTTTTTTTTTTTGTAGTGAAAATAGCAGATGTACAAGCTCACAACTCTGCATAAACGATGCGTTATGAGCTCGTAGATCTGCTATTTTATATTGTTTGGGTCCCGGGCAAACGTCAAATTTATTCTCTTTTGGGTTTTGAGCTAAAACGTTTGGGAACCACTGTGTTACGGGACTGGTTCTTAAAGTAGTGTCCGGGGACCTCAAGGGGTCCTTGAGGGGGTTCCAGGGGGTCCCCGGCTAAATTATTGATAGTTAGGAACCAAATGGACCCTTGCAAGGTTCAAGATGCAGGCCAAAATCAGATGCAGCCTTTTATAGCGCTGCCATCAGGCCAATTTGAAAAATATGGGGTGGAGGTTCTTCCTTGGCCTACTGGGAGTGTGCATGAAAAGTTTAACCACAATCGCTCCAGTAGTGTTTTGTTTTGTTTTGTTTCTTCTTTGGTCTTATTATTTTTTTCTAAACATCTGTGATCTACAGGAGGATCCATGTCTGAATGGAGGTCAGTGCGGTATCACATTCAATGACTTCACATGTCTCTGTCCGGAGGAGTACACTGGCAAGACCTGTGAGACGCGTGTGTGGTGCGTTAGCGACCCCTGTGTCAACGGAGGGTACTGCATGGACCTGGCCGATGGATATGAATGTAAGCGAGATTTTTGTTGCTGATTCTTTGTTAAAGAATGAAAGCAATACAATAGTGGCGCATCTAGGGCCCTATCTTGCACGCCGCCTTACCCCTTATCCCTAAACGTTTTTGCCATTTCTTACTATTTTGAAAAAGATTTTAAAATATTTCAAATAGCCGATCTACAAGCTCACAACGTGCCGATTTAGATCGGCTAGTTGAACTACTTCAAAATGTTTTAAATATGTTATTGACATTGTCAAACAGTAGGTGTCCTACCTAACTCCAGGGTCTAAATGTCTCAATGGCAGAGTAGGTAGACCACCTCCAACCATTAGTGATATATAGTGTTATCCTTCTCTACCATACAGATATAGTTATATTGTATTTAAGGAGCACCAATTTTACTCACTCTGCGTCTCATTGGTGGACTGTGGACAGTTCAGAAACCTGCCCACCAATGACATCATCGATGAGGATTCCGAGCCAATAGAAACTGCAGCCTTTCTCTTCCTGAAAAGTTAGCACGCTGAAATAGAAGCCATTGTTCTTGCATCGATAAAACAAATCTAATCAAATAAAAGTTTGAATTCTTGTTTGAAATGACCGAACCTGCCTACCGATGATGTCACTGGTAGGAAGGTTTCTGAACTGTCCACATAGGCCTCCTCTGAGACACAGAGTGAGTAGACAGAAATGGTGCCATATTATGATGTGCATTAGTAAGGACCAATCATGTGAAGATAGGATGAAAATGGGTAAAGTGGTCCTTTAGCATACTCTACCATACAGTAGGCCTACTAGTTAACCTTCTTCTTCTTCGTACAGATTGGTTTAGATTCATTACTTTGTTTTAGAAATAACACCAATAGATCGTCTTAGAAGAACTCAAACCAAAGCAACCAAACCTAAACCCTGTGTGTTTGACTTACAGGTGTGAACAGCGCCACGTTTGAGAACAACCCCGTGCAATTCAGCGCTGAAGGCACCCTGGTCGAAGCTGTGACCTCCCTGTACATCGAGCTCCGCACCCGCTCCGAGAACGCCGTGCTACTGCGAGCCACCCTCGACGGGTCCGGGTCCGGGTCTGACCTGCTGATGGTGGGTCTCCTGGACTCCTCCGTACACGTGGAGTTCCACGCCGGCAACAGCGTCGAGGCGCTGGTCTTCACGGGCATCCGGCGGGTCTCGGACGGGAGCTGGCACCGCGTGACGATCGCGTCGGCCAAGCCGGGCAGCGAGGTGGGCATTTCTCATCATGCAACGTGATGCTAGTGTTGTAAAATATCACATAGACTACCTACCTTCTACTACATTATCATCGTTGTTGGGTAGGTAGAAAGAAAGAAAGAAAGAAAGAAAGAAAGAAAGAAAGAAAGAAAGAAAGAAAGAAAGAAAGAAAGAATTCTGAGTTGCTGTCATGCAGAAACCTTGTAGCCTACAGTATGTCCAAAACTGTTACTTTCCAGGAAATGGAAAAAAAATCACCTGTGTTCCAATGGATCCAGTGTAGTTATTATTTTATCAAAATCTCTTGTTAATACTTTTCATTGATTTAATATTTATAAACCCCACAGACAGGACACTAGTTTCACTAGATCACTTTCACTTTAATTAATTTAGAATGAATGAATAAACTAGAAAAAGTGCTCCTCGGAGCACAGGTCTCCGCCAGGTCAGGTAGGTTATTGTGGCCTCCTGGTGGCGCTATAATCGGCCAATGTGAAAAGGGTGGCATTTCTTCTTAGGCCTTTCACGGCAATCGGACACTGCATTCATGATTTGAGGATTTTTTTTCCAAAAATGTGTTTTGCTAAATTAGACCTGCTGGTGGCGCTATAACAGGCCAATGTGAAATGGGTGGCATTTCTTTCTCGGCCTAGTGGGAATGTACGAAATTTCACGGAAATTGTAAGCTGCGTTCATGATTTGAGGCATTTTGTTCAAAACGGACCAATCCTGCAAACTTTCGAAGCCAACCTTAGCCAATCAGGATGGAATATGGGAAATCGGACAGATCCGGGTTGATCACATGACTATAGAGATACTGTGTACCAATTTGCATGATGTTTGGATAAAATCTGTAGGAGTAATGTCAAAAAATGAGTTTTGCACAAATCAGCCTCCTGGTGGCGCTATAACAGACCCATGTGAAAAATTTGGGGCAGAGGTTCTGAATTGGCATCGAGGGAGTGTGTGTGCACAGTTTCGCAGCAAGTGTCCCAACGGTGCCGGAGATTAGCTGGTAACACACGGACAGGACACACACACGGACGGACGGACGGACAGGGGGTACAACATACTCTCTCGCCATGCCTTTCGGCCTGGCGGAGACAATAAATAAATACATGAATGAATGAATGAATTAATGAATGAATTAATGAATTAATTAATGAATTAATTAATAAATACATCTAAAACTCAAAACGCGTCGCCTATAGCTTGCAGATCAGCTATTTTCACTACTTTTGAGCGACACTGTCAGGCAAAAACCTCTTATCTCCATATTCTAACTTTTTGTGTTTTTTCGTAAATGAACGCCCTATACTTGATCATACTACAGCGTCACACAAAAGTATCAAAAGTAGCAGATCTACAAGCTCGAAACGTGGCGTGAAGCGCCGTGCTTTGAGCTTGCCGACCTGCTACTTTCTCTGTTTTCGAATTTGAATCCTGAAGAGAATCCTGAAGAGCCACCCGAGACAAAAAATGTTTTGATTATTTCTATATTTCATTCTGATTCTGATTCTTCTGATTCTGA
>NC_137624.1:6539598-6687098 GCF_963280865.1 Gymnoscopelus braueri | reverse complement strand
TGTTTGAAAACCACTGTATTACACAATAAATAAAATACAATCAATCAGCAGTGTTACGTTACGTATTAAAGATGCTTCAAAACTGAATTGGTGAAAAACTTTAATTTTTCATTATTACATTTTTTATTCTCTGGCTGTTCCACCCAGTGTGTTCATCAAGGAGCTGTGGAAGAAGCACATAAACACATTCATACACAACAAAATGTCAAATAATTTACTCACTCACCACTTCATGTCAATGATTGAGCCGTTACTATTGCTATAATTCATACGATCATTCATTCATTGCTCAAGGCATTATACATTGTTTAACAGTGTATGTGTGTGCACGCACTTTATTGTGCTGTCTCCTACCAAAGAAGGATTACAGCAGCACCTTGACCTCCTGTACTAATTCGCACAGATGTGGGCCCTGACAGTAAATCCAAGACATACCTCGGCCTAAACATCAGTAGCTGCAGGAAACTTCAACAAAGCTGCTAACGACCTTAGAGAAAAGGCCAGAAGGACTTTCTATCTATGCCATCAAAAGGAATGTTAATAATAATAATAATAATACATTTTATTTATAACGCACTTTACATTCTTACGAATCTCAGAGTGCTACAATTAAAAGCAAGGTATAAAAACAGCATAGGCAACAAAACAATTAATAGACCCAACTAGGCTAAACTAAGAGCCAAAATTTAGAAATAAAAACAAACAAAGTCCATAAAAATTAGGAAAATGCTTTTTTAAAAAGGTAGGTTTTTAGTCCATTTTTAAAAGCATCAGTGGACTGTGGTGCTCTCAGGTGGTCTGGGAGGGCATTCCACAGACATGGGGCTGTGCGACAGAAGGCCCGGTCGCCCATGGTGCGGAGGTTGGTGTCAGGGACAACAAGGAGGTTGGTATTGTTGGAGCGGAGGCTTCGGGTGGCGGGTTTTGGTGTGAGGAGTTCTTTGAGGTAGGGGGGGGGCGTTGCCGTACATGCATTGATGGGTGAGAAGGGAAATCTTATATTCAGTCCTGAAGGAGATGGGGAGCCAGTGAAGTGAGCGGAGGGTGGGTGTGATATGGTCATATTTTCGCACTCTCATCAGGACCCTAGCAGCGCTGTTTTGAATGTATTGGAGCCTTTGGAGGCTCTTGCTATGTTAAGCTAGACATCCCAATACAAATCTGGTTAAAGATATTAGACTCCGTAATATCTCCCTCTATGGTTGCGAGATCTGGGGTCCCCTTGCCAACCAAGAACTTGAGAAATGGGACATACACCAAACCGAGCCTCTGCACGCAGAACTCTGCACCCAACGGAAAACAACAAACAATGCATGCAGGGCAGAATTGGGACGATACCCACTCATTATCAAAGTAAAGAAGAGAACACTTACATTTTAGAACCACCTAAAAGAAAGCAACTCAAACACCCTCCATAACATAGCCCTCAACCATAGAGAAAACCTACAGGGATGCCCCCTTAGTCAGCTGGTCCAGGAACTCTCTGCACAAACGCAAGTACAGCTACCAGACGGAAAACCCATTGGACTTCACAAGATTATAAGAAAACAAAGAGAAAGCTACGTGACATACTGGAAAGAGACAACCCAAAACCACCTCTCCAGGTGCCCACTCGTCCAGGTGCCCAGTTATATCCACCCCTAAGTGCCCACTCGTCCAGGTGCCCACATGTCCCTAGTGCCCAGATGGTTTTGGTGCCCACCTGTGTTATATGTCATATATTTTTACAGCAAAAAAAAAGGCAAAGTCTGAACACAAACCCTAGGTTACGTATGTAGCCCAGGTTTTATTAATAGCGTAAGTAAGGTACTGGTGATCGCCAGGGGGCGATGATATCCCATAGTAAGTACCTTACGAAGCTATGAAATAATAACCATAAGTTACAAGCACAAGTTATGTTTTACAAGTGCACATTTTTTTTTACAGGCACACATGTTTTTTTACATACAAAATAATATTGGCATTGATTAACCCATAGATTAGCTGTACACAGACAGAATGACACACTCACACACGTGCGCGGACGGAAGGGCGGACGGACACGGTGCAAAACATACTCTCTCGCCATGCCTTTCGGCGTGGCGGAGACACGCAACATACAGAGGCATACTAGACAGATCATTAACAACATATCGAACGGAAACAATGAGGTAAAAGCCAGAACAACATATCAGGAGGATTCGAATGCTTGTGAGTAAAACAGGGTTTTGAGCCTGGATTTTAAAGATTCAGTGGAGGGGCAGATCTAATGGAGAAGGGAATGCTGTTCCACAGCCTGGGGGCTGTGACAGAGAAGGCGCGGTCACCTCTGAGCCTCAATCTGGTCGTCGGGAAGTCAGTTGACCTGAGGTGCTTAGTGGTGGGAGGGTAGTTTACAAGGCCAGTGATGTAAGCGGGGCCAGTCCATTACGAGCTTTATAAACGAAAAGGAGAGTCTTAAAATGTATTCTAAACCGCACTGGCGGGAGGCCAGGAGGGGCGTGATATGGTCTCTCTTCTTGGTACCGGTCAAGAGCCTGGCTGCTGCATTCCGGAGACGGGATAGGGCTGACTGACTGATCCCAGTGTAGATGGAATTACAGTAGTCCCGTAGCCCGTAGCACTTGCCCTAGCCTTGACGACCTTTCAGGATTATGCAAAGGCTAAAATGTAACTTAGATAGCATGTTATGTAGACAGATGCCAGGTCATTGTTGGCCTGGCCTGGCCTGGCATCCTATAGTATGTATAGTTTCAATGTAGGCTGATGATAGGTTCTTGGTTGACGTACTGTATGTATTAGTTATTATTAGATTATTGGTTTACTTATGTATTATTTTATTATTAGATTACTATTTTTATGCATTATGATGTATTATGTGTATTATGATGTATTATAATGTTTTATTTTGTGTCCTTGCTTACTGTAAGTCGCTCTGGATTAAGAGCGTCTGCTAAATGCCTAAACTGTAAACTGTAGTCTAAACTGGATGTTATGAGGGCATGTATGACGATTTCAAGATCGTGGACAGAGAGGAATGGCTTGAATTTGAATTTTGAATTTTTTCTATGGAGCGGAGGTGAAAGAAGCTTGATTTGAGTACGGCATTTACCTGTTTATCCAATTTAAAATCCAGAGTCGAAGAGCTCCCCCAGGTTTTTGGAGTGGGGCTTGACAAGGCAGGACAGGTTGCCCAGATCGCTCTGGATCTGTGCGAAGGAATCAAGGGGGGCCAAATAAGACAATTTCAAATTTGCTGTCGTTCAATTGCAGGACAATATGTGCCACCCAGCATTTAATGTTAGTAAGGCAGTTCCTCAGGTTCTCTAGTTGTGAATGTTTATTTGGTTTCGGGGGAGGTAGAGTTGTGTGTCGTCCGAGTTCGCGTAGCAGTGAAATGAGTTGTTATATATGTCTATATATGTCTACTCCACAACATCTCAGAGGAAAATATTGTATTTTGTTTGTTTTGTTTTTACTCAATATAATTATTGGTGCATTTTCTTGAGGTATATGCTCAATGATCTGCCATACAAGTTATGTCCAGATGTGGCCATGACTGACACCATGTCTGTCAGGGTATCAAGGTACTAGAATCTTCTCATATCTATCGATCTAATTCTTAATTAGTAACTAGGGTGAGCATCTCCATGTACTATAGCCAAAGTCCAGCTGTTCAGTCAACTACTATGGTTGTCTTTTCTGCATCCATACTCTGGGCTCTGACGTAGAATATTGCACATGCATTTAACTCAATGTTGTCGTGGCAGTCAGATCACTGTCATACAGATCTGAGATTTTGGCTACTTCCTCTGTAAAGTCTATGGCATGGTCAGGACAGGACCTGACAAAGATTACCTTCATCAAAACTTTGCACCTTAATAAAAAAGGCAGTCAAATCATCAGAGTTTTGAGAAGTGTATTATATGTTTTTCTTTTAATTGATGAAGGTAAACTATATGATGTAGAAGGGACCAATAAAACATTACTATTGCAATTTCTCCTGGGTTGGGCCATTTTAGCTTACTGTACTATATTGTGGGAAAGTCCAATTTTACCAGATTTAAGTATGCAATGATAAAATGACCCTAAAGTACGGGGTAAACTGTTGCATCCCTCTTTGTCCTTTGTACAGGGTTGACTGCAGATGCGGTGGTCTCAAAAACATAAAGGATAACTGTCCGAAAAAGACTTGCTCGCCTCAAACTATTAAGGAAGACTCCTTAGACAGAGAAAATACTATTTCGTTTATTAACATTTTTTGCACCCCTCACTTATACTGCTTGCCAATGTGTCGTCACCACGAGGGGCGTGGCATAGTAGCTGCAGACATACTGGTGGGGGGCAATGTTAAGTCAACCTGTTTATACCCCACTGTTTATACCGCTACCAAATGACACTTTTTGACGCCCCCTTCAGGATTTTTGGCACGCACTATAGCACAGGGCCCTTTATGAGCATGATAACATAAAATATGATAAATGTAAGTGAGTCTTCCTTAATAGTTTATGCAGCGAGTGAGTCTTTTTCTTCCAGTTTTCCTCCATGATAAAATGACCCACCATAAAGTTATGTGTGTGTGTGTGTGTGTGTGTGTGTGTGTGTGTGTGTGTGTGTGTGTGTGTGTGTGTGTGTGTGTGTGTGTGTGTGTGTGTGTGTGTGTGTGTGTGTGTGTGTGCGTGTGCGTGCGTGTGTACCTGGATGAAGATGTGTTTAACATATCCTCCTGCTTTCAGGAGAGTAACAATTAACTCAACAATGGAGTACATTGCTTTGATTCATTGAGCCATTAACACAACCATGCATGGAAATAAAGATGCATGCATCTTGTCCACAATGGAGCAGATTGGTGTGATTAACATACCCTCCTAAGTGAATGCTAGAATGTAAAAGACAAAGGATAACTTATAGCTCTGACAAATTGACCAATGAACACCACATCCAGCATGTTACCATTAGACTGCCTTTACATGTTGTTATGACAACTGAGACTAAAATGAAACTTTTACACCAAGGAATTATTGAAGAAGTTTTTCTCTCTGTATTTAACTACTTAATGGTTGGGTGTTCAGTTTCACTCTCATTTCTTTAGATGTATTCTGCATTAAGATTAATCACTGTATATAGTTATGAGACATTATATACCAAAACACAGCTTTATAAAGCTGTTTTACCTCCCTGCTTTATCGCAATGTTGTTCACAGACATGAAATTCATACAATGAATAGTTAAAACTACTACTACGATGTCACTGCTTTTATCCTTTTTAACCACTTCAACCCTATATTGTCCCTATTCTGGGGGCAAACATTACGTGAAAATAGCAGCTCTACAAGCTCTGTATTGCAATGAGTTGCATTGCAATATGCTCAAATCAACACTCAGCATCGCAATGTAAGACGTTGTGAACTTTTTTGCCAACGATATGTAGTGTAGAACAAAAAAAAGAGGGTGCAGAGACAGTATAGAACCCTGGGGTTAATGTGGTTAATTGTTTTTATTCTCATTGTTGTATTAATCTATTTACTTTATGATGCTGTGTCCACTAAGGAGATTTTCCACCCTGATTACAGCCTATGTTTTTAATAGTTTACAATGGGAATGCTGCATATAGGTCTAAATTATGCTGGAAACACCAACACCATAATTGTGTCTATTTAAAAGCAATTACTTTTGAATGCTATATTCAAAAAGTAATTCCGATACTAAGCATCCTTCACTTGAAAGTAATTATTTGACCAGGAATATCTATACGTTTACTCTTGAATTCTTAAGCATTTACTGTATTTTAAAGCAATTTCTTCAGTATTTTAACTTGGTTAACTAGAGGAGAAATCTGTACTTTGTCCACCAATGGTTAAATGATGCTCCCACTACACCCATCACTGGGGTCTTAGTGTGTAGGACAGGTACTCAATGATAACAATAGACAAGACCACACCCACCTGCTTTGCATAAGGTCTTCAACAACATCCTCACACACTGTATATAAACAACACAGAGCAGTGGTTGTGTCATCACTACAGCTGAGCTAACCACAATGAGTCAACCACAGGGAAAGAAGACATTCATCCAGAACATGTTGAGTTTCACCTCTGCTGCTGCTAGGCCTCCTTCATCTACACTGCTGACCTCAGCTTCTACACCGGTCACTTCTTCTGATGATACCAGGACCTCCACCAAGGTTATTATACTTTTACATGTTTTCATTTGTGTTTATTTGTTCATTTTTGCTTACAATCTCAGTTTTCTTTTAACTAGTTTTCAAAGTGGGTTTGATAGTTTAGTATATTTTCTATGTTTAAGGCTTAGTTTATTTTTAAGGCTGGGCTGGGTTATTTGTTAGTTTCAGTTATGTGTTATATGGGGTGGTCTAGAGATTAAAACAGCTCAGAAAAAATATTATTATAATATATGAATTATGTCTATTTTTGAAGATGCTTGACAATGTTTGACAACAGGTCATAGAACTACTACGTTTTTGTTTTTAAGTCTGAGCTTTAGCCCAGCACAGTTTCAGTTTTGTGTTATCTGGGATAGTCAGGGCTGAGATCGAAAAAGCCAGGGAAAAAGCATGTAAATTGTGGTTATTTTCGCTATTTTTGAAGCTGCTTGACAATGTTTGATGACAGGTTTTATAGCAGAGCTAAAAATATTGGAAGATTTCATGTACAACCAAAATATTAGACTCATGTATGCAATATTGACAAAGACTTGACAAAGTTTATGTTTTCGTTATTTAATTAGTTTTAATTAACGATAATAACCCTGTCCTCCACCCCTCAGATCACTTTCTCCTCTGTGCCACAGAGCTCTGGGGAAGTTCCACCACAAGGAACCAGTTCTCCTGATGATACCAGGGCCTCCGTCACCAAGGTCACCTCGTCCTGTGCTTCACCCTGTTCCTGGCCGGTGACCACGGGCAAGGCACTGAAGGCAGATTCCCACACCGACGTGGCGGCTGCTCCATCAGACCTGTCCTCTATAGACGAGCCGGCAGCCCAGCCCATACTAAAGAGCTTCCCAGCTACATTATTCTGCCAGACTCCCAGGAGCTTTTCCTCCGCATGGTATGGCGGGTTTGATCATGTTCATCAATTACAGCATTAGTCACAATGCTGTGTTTTGTAAGATGTGTCGGCAATTTGCGATGAATGGGGATGACAAATTCAGACACTGATTTAAACGCTGGAAAAATATGGATGAGGCTTGTCAGAAGCATGAGAAGGGCAATGTAAAAGGCACTGGTTACACTACCAATGACGATCAAGATGTGCTGTTAAACGGCTAATTGAAGGCTTGGAGTATGGTGCATTTATAGAGGTTTTCAGGAGCAAACCGGGGTGTGTGTATTCTACAGATATAATGTGTGGAGGACGAAGGCTTGTGGTTGCACTAAATGGAACATACTATGACCTATCGTTTGTGTAACAAAAACAAAATGTATTGTTTCATTGCTTCTTTTATTGAACAGTTTATACATGCCTTTTCAGCCTTAATTTTGTTTAGAATTTAGAAAAGTGTGTAATTGTTCTTATGAAGACATGGACTTTTTTTTTGCACATATGTATTTGCACATGTATTTGCACATGCATTCTATTCTTCCTTTATCATTATTTCTTTGTTACTGTTTATTATTGCTGCTAACATGTGTGAGGAACTAAAAAACACATGTTTACTATTACTAGACGAAACAATAAAAATCTTGAATCTTGAATCCTGTTGTGTGTCTTCACTGCCAAGTTCATAATATTCTGTAATGGATGCGTGTTTGAATTGTGACACAACTGCGGGAATGTTCACTGTTGATACTGACATTAAAACTTATATGCCTAATCCGCTTTCAATTAATGTAATTAGCACTCTAAAATGTCCATAATATTTGCATTGAAACTCAAATTAAAAACAAGATATGGAATTTTTGTTAATAAAACATCTACTGATGCACAAACTTGGATACATCATCGGGGTCCTGGAGTCATCGGCTGTTTCGTGTCTGGCAGCAGACACCCTCCTCCAGGTGACCCGACCGAGGCTGATCAGACCCCGGCCTGTGTCCAAGTGGCATGTTACTGCCCCCACTGTCTTTTGGGGGCTTAGGGTGGCTGGTGAGATGTTGCCGCAGGTGTTGGCGACACTAAGAGGCTCTAGGCTGGGCACAAACTCTGCCTTGATGGATTTTAAACCCTCAAACATATTCATTTATAATACAAACATATTGGTGTGGTCGTATTATTAGGACAATTATTCTTACCAGTTAACATCTAACTGGTAGGAATCAACCATCAGAACAGATTTCAGTGAGTGAGTGAGTGAGTGAGTGAGTGAGTGAGTGAGTGAGTGAGTGAGTGAGTGTAAGATTCTTGTGTTTTATCAGACTAAATGTATTGTGTGTGTCACAATAGGATGTACATAGTGTAATTAAAACATTTAACATTAAAATACACATACAGCAGCACACATAATGTATACTGTCTTACCAGTATCTCCAGGTCTTATGATATATAGCAGTTTTTGATTTTCTTTTACCTTTAATTGTGTCAAGACAAAATACAGTACATTGCACAACAGGACAATACCAAAAACACGCCCTAGGATACCAAAGATTTTTTTTTAAAGTTTACATCTGTAGTCTAGCTGAGAGATGGTCTGCTTTAGCTGATGATATTTTAACACTTTGGTTAGGAAGGCTTCCTCTAAGCTGTAATCAAAAGTACAGCCGACCTCGAGAATGAACACCTCCCTATGGTTTTCATTAACAACAAAGACATCAGGGGTATTAGCTGAAATGTTAGAGAACACAGAATCATCATTACACAGGCTAAATATGCTCGGCTTCACATTAGAATGGTTATACAGCATGATGGAGGACCTGAAATAGAAGAGATATATTTTGATATCAAATCCACTATTCTGTCATGCCTACTTATGTAGAGTCCCCTGTATACATGGCACCCATTTAAGATGTGGGACATGGTTTCAGCCATTTGTTCATGACTATGATGTATGTACAGTGAGTAGCATGGTTGCCTGGAAACCAGATGGAGAGGTCAAGTTTAGATGGTAAAACCGGCAACCTCGCTTTCAGAGTAAATACAACAATGCACTTTTAACACAGAGTGAGAGACAGAATGGTCCACAGCAGGGAGACATGCAGCCTTCACTTGCAGCCTCAGCTCAGTCCAGTGTTGGCGCTGCCTTTGCTGTTGTGCCCATAAGAGGTGACTTCGGGCAATAGTCAGTGGGAGTTGGTGTTCTGTTCCACACACAGTCATAGATGCTCTGACAGAGATACTGGGGTCAGTTATAAAGTCCTCTGAGACAGCCATCTCCTCAGAGTTAGACCCTACCCACACACCGAAGCCGGGGAAGCGACTGTCTAGCTCTCCACTAAGTTTCCTCCTGAAGCCTAGGAAGCTAGGATCCAAGCCACATGCCAGGGGGACCTTACGTCGTTTTAGGTCCAGGAACAGAGATGAACGTTCAAGCTCTCTCACATAAAGTACTGGTCATCATTGTTCAGCATATTTAACAAATGGGAGAGCCTCATAGCAATAACTGTATGTCCATTCAAAATTGGGAACACCCATACCACCCTCACGTTTACAGTGAAATATAATGTCACGTGTTGTGACACACACGCACACACATTCATTCCCATGTAGTAGAAATGTTTGTGTTTATATTGTATCATCGCTGTCAGCCCTGTCGGGTAGAAACCTTTTATGTATCTGGAAATGGAAAAAATAGAACCGAAGTTTCAATGGATCCGTGTCTAGTTATTAATCACAAGCTCTTTAATACTTTTCGTTGGTCTAAAACTCTCCGAAAATGGTAAACCTATAGAACAAGCCATGACCAACAAGACACAATCTTTACACTATGGTCTTTACAGGCAAAACAATGACTTGCTTTTAATGACAATGAGCCATCATCAGCCATCATTGTGCACTACTTTACTGACTGAATTACACGTGAATGGTAAAGATATAGACCAAAAAACTTTGTTTACACTTGAATACCCTTACATTGCTGAGAAATAAACAACATACATTGGGCAGTGGGAGAGTTGTTCTCACATGCCCTCCCTAATGGTAAAGTACCACCATTGACTGTTCTCACCTAAGATATATACCAGTGCAGTACTTAAGCATTAAAGATGAGGCATTTGGGGATGCAAAAATACTATGTATATTTGGGAAGAACAGCCTGAGTGTGGTTACAAGATGTAATGTGACCAACTCTCTCTCCTCACAGGAACAATTTACAAGAGGCAAGTTGTGCAAAAATAGGACGTACTTTATTACAAATAGAAAGTAACTACATTATACATGCAATTGAATGGTTAAAATGTGATCAGTAAGGCTAGATTACTTTGATGAAATGACAAGATACAGGATACTCTCCTCTGGATAAGAAAGGGCGGGTCGGTCCATGCACACATTACTACTGTAATAGGGATAGAAAGAAGTATGAAAAAACTGCTCTACCAATGAGGAGGGTCAGCATTTGTTTTTATTTATTTACAAAGCTATTTTACAAAAGCACCCCTCCTATCTCTCAGCCCTGAATGTTGGTGCACATTGTTCACAGACATGGATCCCACTGCAACTCAAAAACACCACAATGACTTCATTAAACACTTGAACCCTATATTATTTTGACTGGGGTCCCACATGGCTCTATACTAGGTCCTTAGATGTTTTATGAATGTGGCCCCTGGAGCACATGTTAATCAGTTGCCACTTTTCAATGTAAAGATTGTTATTATTTAAGAGTGCAAGTATTATCAATAGTCAATGATTAATTAGAACAGGAAAGTGCTAAATATGGGAGGACCACATCAGAGACGGGGACCTTTGCGGGGGCCGACCATGGTTCACAGACAAAGTCAGAGAGAGAAGCATGAGGCTCGCAGGGCACAGCGTTAGGCATCTGGAACTGGTGGTAAACAAACTGACACTGTGGGAGCCAACGCAGGGCACAGCCAGGAAAGGAAAGAGGCAACAACTCATTTTAAACAGTTTTAATTTAAATGTTAGCTGTAACTCTGACCTGAATGGTCATTAGCCTACAGGTTCCCCAAGCTGTGAAACAAATGTATGTGTGAAGCAAGCTTCTTGCATCTGGCGGAGCCAGGTTAGGTCAACAGTATAGTTCATGTGCAATACATTACCATTAACAGCTAAATGGACACATGAACATTAAAAGTAACTCTTCAATAAAAGCGCCTAAATATAACGACCAATAACAGAATATAAGTGCAGCAGATGCAATACAAAAAGTTATAATAATAGAGAGGACAAAAAGTACATGTACTGTACTGTAGCAAAAGTCCAGCTGTTCAGTCATCTACTATGGTTGTTTTTTCTGCATCCATACGTAATATTGCACATGTATTTACCTCAATGTTGTGGTGGCAGTCATATCACTGTCATACAGATCTGAGATATCGGCTACTTCCTCTGTCAACTTATGGCATGGTCAGGACCTGACAAAGATTACCTTCATCAAAACGTTGTCCTGTTAATTTGTAGGCCTACTTTGCACCTTAATAATTTGAGAAGTGTACTATATGTTTTTCTTTTAATTGATGATAATTAATTTCCTATCATTAAACATCTTTAAAATGAGGGTATCAGATATCAGACATTAGAATATATTTGTGTGTGTGTGTGTGTGTGTGTGTGTGTGTGTGTGTGTGTGTGTGTGTGTGTGTGTGTGTGTGTGTGTGTGTGTGTGTGTGCGCGTACCTGGATGAAGATGTGTTTACACATCCTCCTGCTTTCAGGAGAGTAACAATTAACTCAACAATGGAGTACATTGCTTTGATTCATTGAGTCATTAACACAACATACAGCATGCCTGGAAATAAAGATGCATGCATCTTGTCCACAATGGAGCAGATTGGTGTGATTAACATACCATCCTAAGTGAATGCAAGAATGTGAAAGACAAAGGATAACTTATGGCTCTGATAAATTGACCAATGAACACCACATCCAGCATGTTACCATTAGACTGCCTTTACATGTTATTATGACAACTGAGACTAAAATGAAACTTTTACAAATAGATAGGCTCGTTTGTTTTTCTTTTACATCAAGGCATTATTTAAGAAGTTTTTCTCTCTGTATTTAACTATTTAATGGTTGGGTGTTCAGTTTCACTCTCATTTCTTTAGATGTATTCTGCATTAAGAATAATCACTGTATATAGTTATGAGACATTATCTACCAAAAAACAGCTTTATAAAGCTGTTTCACCTCGCTGCTTTATCGTAATGTTGTTCTCAATTATGCAATTCATACAATGAATAGTTGTATTAATCTATTTACTTTATGGTGCTGTGTCCACTAAGGAGATTTTCCACCCTGATTACAGCCTACGTTTTTAATAGTTTACAAAGGGAATGCTGCATGTAGGCCTAAACTATGCTGGAAACACCAACACCATAATTGTGTGTATTTAAAAGCAATTATTTTTGAATGCTATATTCAAAAAGTATATATTTAAAGCAATTCCGATACTAAGCATCCTTCAAAGTAATTATTTGACCACGAATATCTATACGTTTACTCTTGAATTCTTAAGCATTTACTGTATTTTAAAGCAATTTCTTCAGTATTTTAACTTGGTTACTAGAGGAGAAATCTGTACTTTGTCCACCAATGGTTAAATGATGCCCCCCCTCCCCACTACACCCATCACTGGGGTCTTAGTGTGTAGGACAGGTACTCAATGATAACAATAGACAAGACCACACCCACCTGCTTTGCATAAGGTCTTCAACAACATCCTCACACACTGTATATAAACAACACAGAGCAGTGGTTGTGTCATCACTACAGCTGAGCTAACCACAATGAGTCAACCACAGGGAAAGAAGACATTCATCCAGAACATGTTGAGTTTCACCTCTGCTGCTGCTAGGCCTCCTTCATCTACACTGCTGACCTCAGCTTCTACACCGGTCACTTCTTCTGATGATACCAGGACCTCCACCAAGGTTATTATACTTTTACATGTTTTCACTAGTGTTTATTTGTTAATTTTTGTTCACATCTCAGTTTAGTTTTGACTATTTCAAAGTGGGTTTGATAGTTTAGTATATTTAATATGTTTAAGGCTTAGTTTAGTTTATTTTTAAGGCTGGGCTGGGTTATTTGTTGTTAGTTTCAGTTATGTATTATATGGGGTAGTCTAGAGATTAAAAAAGCTCGGGGGAAATATAGTAAATTATGGCTATTTTTGAAGATGCTTGACAATGTTTGACAACAGGGCATAGAACTAGCTCGTTTTTGTTTTTAAGTCTGAGATTTAGTCTAGCATAGTCTCAGTTTTGTGTTATCTGGGCTAGTCAGGGCTGAGATTTAAAAAGCCAGGGGAAAAAACATGTAAATTGTGGTTATTTTTGCTATTTTTGAAGATGCTTGACAATTTTGAAGACATGTTTTATATGTCCAACCAAAATATTAGACTCATGTATGCAATATTGCTCTATGATTCTAGTTCGTTTTTGTTAGTTTTGTAAACACCGTTTCAGTTAGTTATCGTTTGTTTTTGTAAAGCCATATTTTGATGTTCATTTTAGTTTACTAAAATGTTTTGTTTTCGTTATTTCAATTGTTTTAATTAACAATAATATCCCTGTCCTCCACCCCTCAGATCACTGCCTCCTCTGTGCCACAGAGCTCTGGGGAAGTTCCACCACAAGGAACCAGTTCTCCTGATGATACCCGGGCCTCCGTCACCAAGGTCACCTCGTCCTGTGCTTCACCACGTTCCTCGCCGGTGACCACGGCCAAGGCACTGAAGGCAGATTCCCACACCGGCATGGCGGCTGCTCCATCAGACCTGTCCTCTATAGACGAGCCGGCAGCCCAGCCCATACTAAAGAGCTTCCCAGCTACATTATTCGGCCAGAAGCCCAGGAGCTTCTCCTCCGCCTGGTATGGCAGGTTTGAGTTCATCGAGTACAGCGTCAGTCACGATGCTGTGTTTTGCAAGATGTGTCAGCATTTTGCGATAAACGGGGAGGACAAATTCAGACAGGGATTTAAATACTGGAAAAATATGGGTGATGCTTGTCAGAAGCATGAGAAGAGCAATGTACATCAAACAGCATTACAAAAGTACAGTGGCTACAAAAGAGTCGCCACAAGTGACCGTGGCACAATCCTAAACCAGTTGACAAACACAGAAGGGATGAACGCTGGATTAATGGCGAAAAAACATATCAAAGCTGTGCTGCACACTGTTCTCATCTGTGCAAAGCAGGGACTGCCAATACATGGACATGGAGAGACTGATGATTCAGGTGATGACGAGGACACATGTAATTTCAAAGAGTTAATTAATCACTGGTGCAACTGTGATCCAGAACTAAAAGCAAGCCTAGACGCTACAATGCTCACTCCTGATATTCAAGATGATCTCCTTGATGCTGCGTCTACATTGTTGCTACATCACATGAAGAAAGAATTGCACGAATCTGATAACACGTACTACGCAATACTTGCCGATGAATGCAATGACATTTCCGAAAGGGAATTTGTGGTGGCTGTCAGCTTACGCTATGTGTACAGGGGGGCTATCAAGGAGAGAGCCGTAGGATTTGTGGAGGTGGGGGAGATGACGGCGGAATTCATCGCAGAGAAAATCCTGGGACTTGTGCGACCTTTTGAGCTGGACAGAGACTTGTGTGTTGGGCTGGGGTTCAACAGGGCCTCTGTAATGTCTGGTCATAACGTTCAGGCCATTCTAAAGCGCACATTCCCTAACGCTACTTACATGCATTGTCACTCACATAGTCTCAATCAAATCCTGGGGTCTGTTGCGTGCACGTCAGCTGATGCAGCCAATTTCTTCTATATTCTGAATTCACTGTTAACTCTTATGACTGGCTGCCAGCAACACGCCCGTTTCCTTGAGATACAGAGTCTTATGTACCCCGACCGCAAACCCCTTAAACTTGAACCAGGATGTGACGCACAGTGGAGTTCAAGGTCGGTTAAAAAAGTACTTAAACTCTATGACGTCGTGCTGGAGGCGTTGCATGACTTTATCGACGGGGAGGACGACCAGAGTAGGGTAAAAGCAAGCGCATTGTTTGAAAAGATACAAACAAAGTCATTTGTTTTCCTTCTTGTCCTCTTTGCAAACCTGTTTAGTATTTCTGATCAAGCGACCCGGAGCCTGCAGTCTACCAACAAAGGGGTGTTAGACACTGAATGTTTAATTGGAGCTCTCAAGCAATCCCTGTCAGATTTGAGGTCAAAGGACAGCTGCCGCCACGGATATCTGAGCATCCTGGCAAAAACAAATGATATATTGAAGTTTAATGACTTTGACAATTGGGATGTAGCTGTGCGAACCCGAAAGCACTTCGTTCCTTCTTCCTGGGTTGGTGTTGTAACTAGTTCACTGGGAAAGCGAACAAGAGTCACGTGCGACAATGATTTGCGCATCATGTTAAACCAGATCGTAGACTATCAACTTAATGAGTTGAATGCCATGTTCCAAAATGACACACATGGTTTCATGAAATCAGTGGAACTTTTCCTAACAACACCCTGTGTCAATGATCTAAAGGAAATGACAAATAGTCTAAATCTCTCTGGCAAGCTTTTAGGCGTAAAAGTGACAGAAGCAGAGCTTTCCCAATTTGTGCAACATCTTGCCATAGAAGAAAGCAGAGGAATGACCTTTGGGAGCCTAATCGAGGTAATGGACACGTGTAAAGAGGACTTTTTCCCAGGTGTCCATTCTTTCTTAAAGGCACTGGTTACACTACCAATGACAAGATGTGCTGTTAAACGGCTATTTTCTAGCGTCAAAATAATCAAAATGGCAAGCAGAAGCACAGTGCTAAACAACCTGTGTCTCCTCCAGTTTGAGAGAGATCTAACTGAAGGTTTGGACTATGATGCAATTATAGAGGTTTTCAAGAGCAAACCTGGGCGTCTCTGTATTCTACAGATATAATGTGTGGAGGATGCAGGCTTTTGGTTGCACAAAATGGAACATATACTATGACCTATCGTTTGTGTAACAAAAACAACATTTTTAGTTGCCTTGCTTCTTTTAATGAAAGTGTTTATAAATGCCTTTTCAGCCTTCATTTGTTTAGAATGTAAGAGTGTAATTGTGCTTATGAAGACATGGACCTCTTTTTTTTGCATTCTATTCTTCCTTTATCATTATTTCTTTGTTACTGTTTATTATTGCTGCTAACATGTGTGAGGAACTAAAAAACACATGTTTACTATTACTAGACGAAACAATAAAAATCTTGAATCTTGAATCCTGTTGTGTGTCTTCACTGCCAAGTTCATAATATTCTGTAATGGATGCGTGTTTGAATTGTGACACAACTGCGGGAATGTTCACTGTTGATACTGACATTAAAACTTATATGCCTAATCCGCTTTCAATTAATGTAATTAGCACTCTAAAATGTCCATAATATTTGCATTGAAACTCAAATTAAAAACAAGATATGGAATTTTTGTTAATAAAACATCTACTGATGCACAAACTTGGATACATCATCGGGGTCCTGGAGTCATCGGCTGTTTCGTGTCTGGCAGCAGACACCCTCCTCCAGGTGACCCGACCGAGGCTGATCAGACCCCGGCCTGTGTCCAAGTGGCATGTTACTGCCCCCACTGTCTTTTGGGGGCTTAGGGTGGCTGGTGAGATGTTGCCGCAGGTGTTGGCGACACTAAGAGGCTCTAGGCTGGGCACAAACTCTGCCTTGATGGATTTTAAACCCTCAAACATATTCATTTATAATACAAACATATTGGTGTGGTCGTATTATTAGGACAATTATTCTTACCAGTTAACATCTAACTGGTAGGAATCAACCATCAGAACAGATTTCAGTGAGTGAGTGAGTGAGTGAGTGAGTGAGTGAGTGAGTGAGTGAGTGTAAGATTCTTGTGTTTTATCAGACTAAATGTATTGTGTGTGTCACAATAGGATGTACATAGTGTAATTAAAACATTTAACATTAAAATACACATACAGCAGCACACATAATGTATACTGTCTTACCAGTATCTCCAGGTCTTATGATATATAGCAGTTTTTGATTTTCTTTTACCTTTAATTGTGTCAAGACAAAATACAGTACATTGCACAACAGGACAATACCAAAAACACGCCCTAGGATACCAAAGATTTTTTTTTAAAGTTTACATCTGTAGTCTAGCTGAGAGATGGTCTGCTTTAGCTGATGATATTTTAACACTTTGGTTAGGAAGGCTTCCTCTAAGCTGTAATCAAAAGTACAGCCGACCTCGAGAATGAACACCTCCCTATGGTTTTCATTAACAACAAAGACATCAGGGGTATTAGCTGAAATGTTAGAGAACACAGAATCATCATTACACAGGCTAAATATGCTCGGCTTCACATTAGAATGGTTATACAGCATGATGGAGGACCTGAAATAGAAGAGATATATTTTGATATCAAATCCACTATTCTGTCATGCCTACTTATGTAGAGTCCCCTGTATACATGGCACCCATTTAAGATGTGGGACATGGTTTCAGCCATTTGTTCATGACTATGATGTATGTACAGTGAGTAGCATGGTTGCCTGGAAACCAGATGGAGAGGTCAAGTTTAGATGGTAAAACCGGCAACCTCGCTTTCAGAGTAAATACAACAATGCACTTTTAACACAGAGTGAGAGACAGAATGGTCCACAGCAGGGAGACATGCAGCCTTCACTTGCAGCCTCAGCTCAGTCCAGTGTTGGCGCTGCCTTTGCTGTTGTGCCCATAAGAGGTGACTTCGGGCAATAGTCAGTGGGAGTTGGTGTTCTGTTCCACACACAGTCATAGATGCTCTGACAGAGATACTGGGGTCAGTTATAAAGTCCTCTGAGACAGCCATCTCCTCAGAGTTAGACCCTACCCACACACCGAAGCCGGGGAAGCGACTGTCTAGCTCTCCACTAAGTTTCCTCCTGAAGCCTAGGAAGCTAGGATCCAAGCCACATGCCAGGGGGACCTTACGTCGTTTTAGGTCCAGGAACAGAGATGAACGTTCAAGCTCTCTCACATAAAGTACTGGTCATCATTGTTCAGCATATTTAACAAATGGGAGAGCCTCATAGCAATAACTGTATGTCCATTCAAAATTGGGAACACCCATACCACCCTCACGTTTACAGTGAAATATAATGTCACGTGTTGTGACACACACGCACACACATTCATTCCCATGTAGTAGAAATGTTTGTGTTTATATTGTATCATCGCTGTCAGCCCTGTCGGGTAGAAACCTTTTATGTATCTGGAAATGGAAAAAATAGAACCGAAGTTTCAATGGATCCGTGTCTAGTTATTAATCACAAGCTCTTTAATACTTTTCGTTGGTCTAAAACTCTCCGAAAATGGTAAACCTATAGAACAAGCCATGACCAACAAGACACAATCTTTACACTATGGTCTTTACAGGCAAAACAATGACTTGCTTTTAATGACAATGAGCCATCATCAGCCATCATTGTGCACTACTTTACTGACTGAATTACACGTGAATGGTAAAGATATAGACCAAAAAACTTTGTTTACACTTGAATACCCTTACATTGCTGAGAAATAAACAACATACATTGGGCAGTGGGAGAGTTGTTCTCACATGCCCTCCCTAATGGTAAAGTACCACCATTGACTGTTCTCACCTAAGATATATACCAGTGCAGTACTTAAGCATTAAAGATGAGGCATTTGGGGATGCAAAAATACTATGTATATTTGGGAAGAACAGCCTGAGTGTGGTTACAAGATGTAATGTGACCAACTCTCTCTCCTCACAGGAACAATTTACAAGAGGCAAGTTGTGCAAAAATAGGACGTACTTTATTACAAATAGAAAGTAACTACATTATACATGCAATTGAATGGTTAAAATGTGATCAGTAAGGCTAGATTACTTTGATGAAATGACAAGATACAGGATACTCTCCTCTGGATAAGAAAGGGCGGGTCGGTCCATGCACACATTACTACTGTAATAGGGATAGAAAGAAGTATGAAAAAACTGCTCTACCAATGAGGAGGGTCAGCATTTGTTTTTATTTATTTACAAAGCTATTTTACAAAAGCACCCCTCCTATCTCTCAGCCCTGAATGTTGGTGCACATTGTTCACAGACATGGATCCCACTGCAACTCAAAAACACCACAATGACTTCATTAAACACTTGAACCCTATATTATTTTGACTGGGGTCCCACATGGCTCTATACTAGGTCCTTAGATGTTTTATGAATGTGGCCCCTGGAGCACATGTTAATCAGTTGCCACTTTTCAATGTAAAGATTGTTATTATTTAAGAGTGCAAGTATTATCAATAGTCAATGATTAATTAGAACAGGAAAGTGCTAAATATGGGAGGACCACATCAGAGACGGGGACCTTTGCGGGGGCCGACCATGGTTCACAGACAAAGTCAGAGAGAGAAGCATGAGGCTCGCAGGGCACAGCGTTAGGCATCTGGAACTGGTGGTAAACAAACTGACACTGTGGGAGCCAACGCAGGGCACAGCCAGGAAAGGAAAGAGGCAACAACTCATTTTAAACAGTTTTAATTTAAATGTTAGCTGTAACTCTGACCTGAATGGTCATTAGCCTACAGGTTCCCCAAGCTGTGAAACAAATGTATGTGTGAAGCAAGCTTCTTGCATCTGGCGGAGCCAGGTTAGGTCAACAGTATAGTTCATGTGCAATACATTACCATTAACAGCTAAATGGACACATGAACATTAAAAGTAACTCTTCAATAAAAGCGCCTAAATATAACGACCAATAACAGAATATAAGTGCAGCAGATGCAATACAAAAAGTTATAATAATAGAGAGGACAAAAAGTACATGTACTGTACTGTAGCAAAAGTCCAGCTGTTCAGTCATCTACTATGGTTGTTTTTTCTGCATCCATACGTAATATTGCACATGTATTTACCTCAATGTTGTGGTGGCAGTCATATCACTGTCATACAGATCTGAGATATCGGCTACTTCCTCTGTCAACTTATGGCATGGTCAGGACCTGACAAAGATTACCTTCATCAAAACGTTGTCCTGTTAATTTGTAGGCCTACTTTGCACCTTAATAATTTGAGAAGTGTACTATATGTTTTTCTTTTAATTGATGATAATTAATTTCCTATCATTAAACATCTTTAAAATGAGGGTATCAGATATCAGACATTAGAATATATTTGTGTGTGTGTGTGTGTGTGTGTGTGTGTGTGTGTGTGTGTGTGTGTGTGTGTGTGTGTGTGTGTGTGTGTGTGTGTGTGCGCGTACCTGGATGAAGATGTGTTTACACATCCTCCTGCTTTCAGGAGAGTAACAATTAACTCAACAATGGAGTACATTGCTTTGATTCATTGAGTCATTAACACAACATACAGCATGCCTGGAAATAAAGATGCATGCATCTTGTCCACAATGGAGCAGATTGGTGTGATTAACATACCATCCTAAGTGAATGCAAGAATGTGAAAGACAAAGGATAACTTATGGCTCTGATAAATTGACCAATGAACACCACATCCAGCATGTTACCATTAGACTGCCTTTACATGTTATTATGACAACTGAGACTAAAATGAAACTTTTACAAATAGATAGGCTCGTTTGTTTTTCTTTTACATCAAGGCATTATTTAAGAAGTTTTTCTCTCTGTATTTAACTATTTAATGGTTGGGTGTTCAGTTTCACTCTCATTTCTTTAGATGTATTCTGCATTAAGAATAATCACTGTATATAGTTATGAGACATTATCTACCAAAAAACAGCTTTATAAAGCTGTTTCACCTCGCTGCTTTATCGTAATGTTGTTCTCAATTATGCAATTCATACAATGAATAGTTGTATTAATCTATTTACTTTATGGTGCTGTGTCCACTAAGGAGATTTTCCACCCTGATTACAGCCTACGTTTTTAATAGTTTACAAAGGGAATGCTGCATGTAGGCCTAAACTATGCTGGAAACACCAACACCATAATTGTGTGTATTTAAAAGCAATTATTTTTGAATGCTATATTCAAAAAGTATATATTTAAAGCAATTCCGATACTAAGCATCCTTCAAAGTAATTATTTGACCACGAATATCTATACGTTTACTCTTGAATTCTTAAGCATTTACTGTATTTTAAAGCAATTTCTTCAGTATTTTAACTTGGTTACTAGAGGAGAAATCTGTACTTTGTCCACCAATGGTTAAATGATGCCCCCCCTCCCCACTACACCCATCACTGGGGTCTTAGTGTGTAGGACAGGTACTCAATGATAACAATAGACAAGACCACACCCACCTGCTTTGCATAAGGTCTTCAACAACATCCTCACACACTGTATATAAACAACACAGAGCAGTGGTTGTGTCATCACTACAGCTGAGCTAACCACAATGAGTCAACCACAGGGAAAGAAGACATTCATCCAGAACATGTTGAGTTTCACCTCTGCTGCTGCTAGGCCTCCTTCATCTACACTGCTGACCTCAGCTTCTACACCGGTCACTTCTTCTGATGATACCAGGACCTCCACCAAGGTTATTATACTTTTACATGTTTTCACTAGTGTTTATTTGTTAATTTTTGTTCACATCTCAGTTTAGTTTTGACTATTTCAAAGTGGGTTTGATAGTTTAGTATATTTAATATGTTTAAGGCTTAGTTTAGTTTATTTTTAAGGCTGGGCTGGGTTATTTGTTGTTAGTTTCAGTTATGTATTATATGGGGTAGTCTAGAGATTAAAAAAGCTCGGGGGAAATATAGTAAATTATGGCTATTTTTGAAGATGCTTGACAATGTTTGACAACAGGGCATAGAACTAGCTCGTTTTTGTTTTTAAGTCTGAGATTTAGTCTAGCATAGTCTCAGTTTTGTGTTATCTGGGCTAGTCAGGGCTGAGATTTAAAAAGCCAGGGGAAAAAACATGTAAATTGTGGTTATTTTTGCTATTTTTGAAGATGCTTGACAATTTTGAAGACATGTTTTATATGTCCAACCAAAATATTAGACTCATGTATGCAATATTGCTCTATGATTCTAGTTCGTTTTTGTTAGTTTTGTAAACACCGTTTCAGTTAGTTATCGTTTGTTTTTGTAAAGCCATATTTTGATGTTCATTTTAGTTTACTAAAATGTTTTGTTTTCGTTATTTCAATTGTTTTAATTAACAATAATATCCCTGTCCTCCACCCCTCAGATCACTGCCTCCTCTGTGCCACAGAGCTCTGGGGAAGTTCCACCACAAGGAACCAGTTCTCCTGATGATACCCGGGCCTCCGTCACCAAGGTCACCTCGTCCTGTGCTTCACCACGTTCCTCGCCGGTGACCACGGCCAAGGCACTGAAGGCAGATTCCCACACCGGCATGGCGGCTGCTCCATCAGACCTGTCCTCTATAGACGAGCCGGCAGCCCAGCCCATACTAAAGAGCTTCCCAGCTACATTATTCGGCCAGAAGCCCAGGAGCTTCTCCTCCGCCTGGTATGGCAGGTTTGAGTTCATCGAGTACAGCGTCAGTCACGATGCTGTGTTTTGCAAGATGTGTCAGCATTTTGCGATAAACGGGGAGGACAAATTCAGACAGGGATTTAAATACTGGAAAAATATGGGTGATGCTTGTCAGAAGCATGAGAAGAGCAATGTACATCAAACAGCATTACAAAAGTACAGTGGCTACAAAAGAGTCGCCACAAGTGACCGTGGCACAATCCTAAACCAGTTGACAAACACAGAAGGGATGAACGCTGGATTAATGGCGAAAAAACATATCAAAGCTGTGCTGCACACTGTTCTCATCTGTGCAAAGCAGGGACTGCCAATACATGGACATGGAGAGACTGATGATTCAGGTGATGACGAGGACACATGTAATTTCAAAGAGTTAATTAATCACTGGTGCAACTGTGATCCAGAACTAAAAGCAAGCCTAGACGCTACAATGCTCACTCCTGATATTCAAGATGATCTCCTTGATGCTGCGTCTACATTGTTGCTACATCACATGAAGAAAGAATTGCACGAATCTGATAACACGTACTACGCAATACTTGCCGATGAATGCAATGACATTTCCGAAAGGGAATTTGTGGTGGCTGTCAGCTTACGCTATGTGTACAGGGGGGCTATCAAGGAGAGAGCCGTAGGATTTGTGGAGGTGGGGGAGATGACGGCGGAATTCATCGCAGAGAAAATCCTGGGACTTGTGCGACCTTTTGAGCTGGACAGAGACTTGTGTGTTGGGCTGGGGTTCAACAGGGCCTCTGTAATGTCTGGTCATAACGTTCAGGCCATTCTAAAGCGCACATTCCCTAACGCTACTTACATGCATTGTCACTCACATAGTCTCAATCAAATCCTGGGGTCTGTTGCGTGCACGTCAGCTGATGCAGCCAATTTCTTCTATATTCTGAATTCACTGTTAACTCTTATGACTGGCTGCCAGCAACACGCCCGTTTCCTTGAGATACAGAGTCTTATGTACCCCGACCGCAAACCCCTTAAACTTGAACCAGGATGTGACGCACAGTGGAGTTCAAGGTCGGTTAAAAAAGTACTTAAACTCTATGACGTCGTGCTGGAGGCGTTGCATGACTTTATCGACGGGGAGGACGACCAGAGTAGGGTAAAAGCAAGCGCATTGTTTGAAAAGATACAAACAAAGTCATTTGTTTTCCTTCTTGTCCTCTTTGCAAACCTGTTTAGTATTTCTGATCAAGCGACCCGGAGCCTGCAGTCTACCAACAAAGGGGTGTTAGACACTGAATGTTTAATTGGAGCTCTCAAGCAATCCCTGTCAGATTTGAGGTCAAAGGACAGCTGCCGCCACGGATATCTGAGCATCCTGGCAAAAACAAATGATATATTGAAGTTTAATGACTTTGACAATTGGGATGTAGCTGTGCGAACCCGAAAGCACTTCGTTCCTTCTTCCTGGGTTGGTGTTGTAACTAGTTCACTGGGAAAGCGAACAAGAGTCACGTGCGACAATGATTTGCGCATCATGTTAAACCAGATCGTAGACTATCAACTTAATGAGTTGAATGCCATGTTCCAAAATGACACACATGGTTTCATGAAATCAGTGGAACTTTTCCTAACAACACCCTGTGTCAATGATCTAAAGGAAATGACAAATAGTCTAAATCTCTCTGGCAAGCTTTTAGGCGTAAAAGTGACAGAAGCAGAGCTTTCCCAATTTGTGCAACATCTTGCCATAGAAGAAAGCAGAGGAATGACCTTTGGGAGCCTAATCGAGGTAATGGACACGTGTAAAGAGGACTTTTTCCCAGGTGTCCATTCTTTCTTAAAGGCACTGGTTACACTACCAATGACAAGATGTGCTGTTAAACGGCTATTTTCTAGCGTCAAAATAATCAAAATGGCAAGCAGAAGCACAGTGCTAAACAACCTGTGTCTCCTCCAGTTTGAGAGAGATCTAACTGAAGGTTTGGACTATGATGCAATTATAGAGGTTTTCAAGAGCAAACCTGGGCGTCTCTGTATTCTACAGATATAATGTGTGGAGGATGCAGGCTTTTGGTTGCACAAAATGGAACATATACTATGACCTATCGTTTGTGTAACAAAAACAACATTTTTAGTTGCCTTGCTTCTTTTAATGAAAGTGTTTATAAATGCCTTTTCAGCCTTCATTTGTTTAGAATGTAAGAGTGTAATTGTGCTTATGAAGACATGGACCTCTTTTTTTTGCATTCTATTCTTCCTTTATCATTATTTCTTTGTTACTGTTTATTATTGCTGCTAACATGTGTGAGGAACCAAAACACAATGTTCACTATTATATACTTGTATGCAAGACAAAACAATAACAAAATGTTGCTCAGTGACATATTTTATTTTCCTTTGATTATATTTCATGAACAGGTTATTTTTATTTGTCATTATTATAACACCATAACTTTCATGAGCCCCACACACACACACACACACATGAGCCCCCCCCCCCCCCCCCCACACACACACACACACACACACACACACACACACACGCAAACACACACATTTGAAATATTTATTTATGTTCAATCAATCAATCAATCAAACTTTATTTATAAAGCACATTTAAAACAACAGAAGCTGACCAAAGTGCTGTACAGGGTTGAGTCAAACGAAGCATCAACGCATCAATAAGCGCCCATTGGCGCACAGACAAATACAGTGCATTATTAGGACACAATAGCAGCGGATCAAGGACAATTAAAAGCCAAAGAGAATAAGTGGGTTTTTAGGAGGGATCTAAAAACCCCAATGGACTGGGCAGAACGGATGGGGAGAGGGAGGTCGTTCCAAAGCGTGGGGGCGGCAGCAGCAAAAGCGCGGCCACCCCTGGTCCTTTTATTGGTCTTTGGGACGATCAGTAGGGACTGATCAGCGGACCTTAGGGCCCTGGCTGGAATGTATGAGCTCAGCGAGGTATAGTGGAGCATGCCCGTTTTGAGATTTAAAAGCAAATAAAAGGACCTTAAAATTAATTCTAAAATTGACAGGGAGCTAGTGAAGTGAGGCCAGGACAGGACTGATGTGCTCACGTCTTTTTGTGCCGGTGAGAAGGCGAGCCGCAGCATTTTGGACCAGCTGTAGGCGCCTGACAGATGATTGCTCTAAGCCAGTGTGAACCTAGATAGGCCTTAACCTTGGCGAGGAGTCGGAGTTGGAAGAAACTAGCTTTTACCTTTAATTGTGTCAAGACAAAATACAGTACATCGCACAACAGGACAATACCAAAAACACAACACTACCAAAACAGACAAAACATTACAATAATAATAAAAATAGCCGCAAGCAGCAATATGGGGGCCAAGCAATGCTGTATGCAATATGCAAAAAACAAGAAATTAATAAATTAGCATTGAAAACAGCTGAGCAGAGTTCTGAGGGATTGTAAATATTAAAATGCATGTCTTTATTATCTTGCTTATAATGACAGATTACAAAATCTTGTTAAAATGTCAGTTATCATGACAAAAGTTTGCCAATTTCTCTATTTCATTTACACAACACCACACTGACCTCATTAAACACTTAAACCCAATATTATTTTGACTGGGGTCCCACATGGCTCTATACTAGGTCCTTAGATGTTTTATGAATGTGGCCCCTGGAGCACATGTTAATCAGTTGCCACTTTTCAATGCAAAGATTGTTATTATTTAAGAGTGCAAGTATTATCAATAGTCAATGATTAATTAGAACAGGAAAGTGCTACGAATGGCACTATGTGTCATATGGGAGGACCACATCAGAGACGGGGACCTTTGCGGGGGCCGACCATGGTTCACAGACAAGGTCAGAGAGAGAAGCTTGAGGCTCGCAGGGCACAGCGTTAGGCATCTGGAACTGGTGGTAAACAAACTGACACTGTGGGAGCCAACGCAGGGCACAGCCAGGAAAGGAAAGAGGCAACAACTCATTTTAAACAGTTTTAATTTAAATGTTAGCTGTAACTCTGACCTGAATGGTCATTAGCCTACAGGTTCCCCAAGCTGTGAAACAAATGTATGTGTGAAGCAAGCTTTTTGCATCTGGCGGAGCCAGGTTAGGTCAACAGTATAGTTCATGTGCAATACATTACCATTAACAGCTAAATGGACACATGAACATTAAAAGTAACTCTTCAATAAAAGCGCCTAAATATAACGACCAATAACAGAATATAAGTGCAGCAGATGCAATACAAAAAGTTATAATAATAGAGAGGACAAAAAGTACATGTACTGTACTGTAGCAAAAGTCCAGCTGTTCAGTCATCTACTATGGTTGTCTTTTCTGCATCCATACGTAATATTGCACATGCACAACATCCTCCTGCTTTCAGGAGAGTAACAATTAACTCAACAATGGAGTACATTGCTTTGATTCATTGAGTCATTAACACAACATACAGCATGCCTGGAAATAAAGATGCATGCATCTTGTCCACAATGGAGCAGATTGGTGTGATTAACATACCATCCTAAGTGAATGCAAGAATGTAAAAGACAAAGGATAACTTATGGCTCTGATAAATTGACCAATGAACACCACATCCAGCATGTTACCATTAGACTGCCTTTACATGTTATTATGACAACTGAGACTAAAATGAAACTTTTACAAATAGATAGGCTCGTTTGTTTTTCTTTTACATCAAGGAATTATTTAAGAAGTTTTTCTCTCTGTATTTAAAGTAATACTAGGTAACGTTTTCAACAAAACTAAAGTTAAATTGTATATCTTTTGTCAGTGGCAAAAGTTTCACAACACCCACTCCATGAATTTCACCCCCGGAAGCCTTTTATTTATATATTTTCTATTGAACGTGGACTGGGGGGACTTTCCCGGGAAAATGACGTTCCTGGCCAACGTCATGACGTCGTGGCCGACGTCCCCAGGAACTACCGCAACGGTTTCCTGTTTGGCCAGGAACTACCGCGGTAATAGCAAAAAGGAACCTCACGCTGATGTTAAGAGAATGTAGGATTGGAAGATCGAAAAAGAACAGAAAAAGAAAGCACAGCTCATGGTAACTAATGCTCCACTGGCTAAGAGAAACGATCCGTAGATAGTATAAAACAATTAAAAGATCGCTTTTTGAAACGCTTCCGGCTTCCGGTGAAAACGAATGGAATTCTGGGTAATCGAGGATTACGGAAATTGTATGCAGTGACGGTAGTGACCAGCAGAGGTTGCTAAAAATCGTTATTTGGGATTCTGCATTGTACAACTTTAACTAATGGTTGGGTGTTCAGTTTCACTCTCATTTCTTTAGATGTATTTTGCATTAAGATTAATCACTGTATATAGTTATGAGACATTATCTACCAAAAAACAGCTTTATAAAGCTGTTTCACCTCGCTGCTTTATCGTAATGTTGTTCTCAATTATGCAATTCATACAATGAATAGTTAAAACTACTACTACGGTACCAGTTGTATTGACTGTCACTGCTTTTATCCTTTTTAACCGGGGGACTCCAGTAAACAGGGTTTATTTGGTTAATTGTTTTTATTCTCATTGTTGTATTAATCTATTTACTTTATGGTGCTGTGTCCACTAAGGAGATTTTCCACCCTGATTACAGCCTATGTTTTTAATATTTTACAAAGGGAATGCTGCATGTAGGCCTAAACTATGCTGGAAACACCAACACCATAATTGTGTGTATTTAAAAGCAATTACTTTTGAATGCTAGATTCAAAAAGTATATATTTAATTCCGATACTAAGCATCCTTCACTTGAAAGTAATTATTTGACCAGGAATATCTATACGTTTACTCTTGAATATATTTTAAAGCAATTTCTTCAGTATTTTAACTTGGTTAACTAGAGGAGAAATCTGTACTTTGTCCACCAATGGTTAAATGATACCCCCCCTCCCCACTACACCCATCACTGTCTGGGGTCTTAAAGCCAGATTCCAAACCCGAAAATCTCGGCCACTCGCTCACTCCCACTCGGTCACTCCGACTCCAAACCGGATGTGCTAAATTCCAATTACTCAGTTGCTTCTTGGAGGAGGCGAGTGGAGTCGAGTGGAGGAGCCGAGGAGGCTCTCTACTTCCGCATTTAGCGAGTGTACATCAAGTGCATAGATATAGAAACCTAGATACCTCATTGGCCTCTGCAGTTCGTTGGAGCGACCCGTTTGGAATGGTGGCCGCCATATTTCCGGGGGGAACGGGCACTGGCCAATCACAGCGTGTTGACTACTGGCCAACCACAGCGCGTCTTTCCCAGGACTTGTCAGAATCTAGTTGTCCCGCCCCTACCTGCCTCTGATTGGCCTACTAAACGCCCCCTTTTGTGACGCACAAGGACATTTCCAGCTGCCCCCCGGAAGCATAGAGGAAGCGGAAGTGCGTCAGAGATGCCGACGCTTCAGAGCCAGAGGAGGCGTCTACCTTTATATGTCTATGCATCAAGTGTAGGCTCGACCACAATGCTTGAAACCCGAAACCATGCCCCGAAAACACCGGCTGCCCCCCCCCCCCCCTCGCCCCCGCCGATCACTCGTTGCCCATCTCACACACACACACACACACACACACACACACACACACACACACACACACACACACACACACACACACACACACACACACACACACACAGTGTAAATTAACTGAAAAGACTCAACAAGCCACTGGCTTTATTGCTTTGTATGATATAAAGTATAATACAATTATATACATTGTAATATATTGTGCACACTTATACTGTCTCAAAAGCTGATAGTTCATTTCTCTCCGTGCATGCCTCAATGCAGTGCATGGACTACTATAAATTACTGTGACAAAGATTATGTTTAAAATAATGTATTGTATTTATATATAGACTGAATATAGGGTGACTATATTCTGAATTCCCCAAAAAGAGGACACTTTACGCTATTTAACTATAGCCATACTCATTCAATTCTGAACCGATTCTTAAATTTTAAAATTCTCAATTTGCTGTGAAGGGTCTTCTTTCATGTCTATCAGTCATGATTTATTTCGCTATCAAACAATATCAAGCAAAATCACAAAATCGTCTGAGTTTTTTTCTTTTTTCTTCGTCCCAGAAGTGGGGGGATATCACCCAAACTCTCAAAACCCCGGACATTTGAAGGATTTTATAAAACCCCCCCAGACAGCCCCCCAAAAGAGTATATGTCCGGGTAAAAGAGGACGTATGGCCAACCTGCATGAATGATGTAATTCAGAGTCAGACATACTCTGTAATATACGGTGGCTGTTATACGCAGCAGTGCCGTGCGGGACTGCTGCGGGGGGTGGGGGGTCTGGGGACTGTACGAGCAAAAAGAGGGACGGGTCAGGATTTAATTCATAAATGTAAGTTTGCTCATCCTGGCGCTTTGTTCACTATTTCAGGAATAAATGGCTTTGCACAAAATGTTAACTATAAAGATAACAATGTGGCCATCCACATTGATGAATTGTCTATTCTATTCTGTATTATTCTATACCTGCATATTATTCTATGCATGTATATTTTCATCCACGGCTCTGGTCCAGCTGTTTGAGACGTCATAAGTGATCGCGGAATTTGCCGTCGCTTTGAAATGACGCGCTAAGTGCAGTCCGATCCTTTGAGGCCAGCTGGTCGGCCACTCGTCCTCGCAAATAATCCTCGGCTCCTCGCAGGGGCGGGGCTTAGGCGCGAGTGGAGGAAGCGAGGAGAGTGAGCGAGTGACCGAACTTTGGGGAATGGAATCTGGCTGTGTAGGACAGGTACTTAATGATAACAATAGACAAGACCACACCCACCTGCTTTGCATAAGGTCTTCAACAACATCCTCACACACTGTATATAAACAACACAGAGCAGTGGTTGTGTCATCACTACAGCTAACCACAATGAGTCAACCACAGGGAAAGAAGACATTCATCCAGAACATGTTGAGTTTCACCTCTGCTAGGCCTCCTTCATCTACACTGCTGACCTCAGCTTCTACACCAGACACTTCTTCTGATGATACCAGGACCTCCACCAAGGTTGTTATACTTTTACATGTTTTCACTAGTGTTTATTTGTTCATTTTGTTTACAATTAACTAGTTTTCAAAGTGGGTTTGATAGTTTAGTATATTTTATATGTTTAAGGCTTAGTTTAATTTATTTTTAAAGGAGAGATCTGGACATTTTAAGTGTTATCTTTGATGTGTCGCTAATCACTCACCATCATTGAAATGGACGTTGAGTTATTCCAGAGAGTCCCCTGTCATGCAGTCTGGCGACCCCCTCCGTGGCATAATGGGAGCCTGTGTAAGAGTGAAAATCGTCTATTATAAACGATGCAAAGTTAGTTTTTTCTCTACTACTGCTCATCGTGGAGTCTCATGATACTCAAACATGCACTGAAAGTCGCGCATGAGCTATCGTTCGTGCAGAACGAGACGACGCTGGTTGCTTGTTTCTCTCACAGAACCTGGCGTCTGTGGAATATTAGACTCATGTATGCAATATTGACAAAGACTTGACAAAGACTGTTTTTGTAAAGCCATATTTGTATGTTTATTTTAGTTTATGTTTTGTTTTCGTTATTTAATTAGTTTTAATTAACGATAATAACCCTGTCCTCCACCCCTCAGATCACTTTCTCCTCTGTGCCACAGAGCTCTGGGGAAGTTCCACCACAAGGAACCAGTTCTCCCGATGACACCAGGGCCTCCGTCACCAAGGTCACCTCGTCCTGTGCTTCACCCCGTTCCTGGCCGGTGACCACGGGCAAGGCACTGAAAGCAGATTCCCACACCGGCGTGGCGGCGGCTCCATCAGACCTGTCCTCTATAGACGAGCCGTTGGCCCAGCCCATACTAAAGAGCTTCCCAGCTACATTATTCTGCCAGACTCCCAGGAGCTTTTCCTCCGCATGGTATGGCGGGTTTGATCATGTTCATCAAATACAGCAGTAGTCACGATGCTGTGTTTTGTAAGATGTGGCGGCATTTTGCGATAAACGGGGATGACAAATTCAGACACTGATTTTAAAAAACAGAAAAACATGGATGAGGCTTGTCAGAAGCATGAGAAGAGCAATGTAAAAGGCTACACTACCAATGACGATCAAGATGTGCTGTTAAACTGCTAATTTCTAGAGTCAAAATAATAAAAACTGCAAGTAGAAGTACAGTGTTACACAACCTGTTTCTCCTCGAGTTTGAGAGAGAACTAATTGAAGGTTTGGAGTATTTATAGAGATTTTCAAGAGCAAACCGGAGCGTCGGTATTCTACAGCTATAATGTGTGGAGGACGAAGGCTTGTGGTTGCACTAAATGGAACATACTGTGACCTATCGTTTGTGTAACAAAAACAAAATGCATTGTTTCATTGCTTCTTTTAATGAACAGTGTTTATACATGCCTTTTCAGCCTTCATTTTGTTTAGAATTTAGAAAAGTGTGTAATTGTTCTTATGAAGACATGGACTTATTTTTTTGTATTTGCACATGTATTTGCACATGCATTCTATTCTCCCTTTATCATTGTTCTTTCTTACTGTTTATTATTGCTGCTAACATGTGTGAGGAACCAAAACACAATGTTTACTATTACTAGACGAAACAATAAAAATCTTGAATCTTGAATCCTGTTGTGTCTTCACTGCCAAGTTCATAATATTGTGTAATGGATGCGTGTTTGAATGTTCACTGTTGATACTGATATTAAAACTGATATGCCTAATCCGCTTTCAATTAATGTAATTAGCACTCTAAAATGTCCATAATATTTGCATTGAAACTCACCAGCTGATGAATGTGTGTTCCAGGGGCCATGTTCACTATTCATATATCTAATTAATCTATTAAAAAACAAATCTAAAGCAAATTAAAAACAAGATATGTAATTTTTGTTAATAAAACATCAACTGATGCACAAACTTGGACACATCATCAGTGTCCTGGAGTCACTTGGGTGTTTCGGGTCTGGCAACAGACACCCTCCTCCAGGCGACCCGACCGAGGCTGATCAGACCCCGGCCTGTGTCCAAGTGGCAGGTTACTGCCCCCACTGTCTCTTGGGGGCTTAGGGTGGCTGGTGAGATGTTGCCGCAGGTGTTGGCGACACTTGAGGCTCTAGGCACAGTGGGCTGCCTCCTTCGTCTGACCAGAAGTGAGCATTATTCTTTGCGTTGCGTCGTCGTCGTTGCTGCTGGGCACAAACTCTGCCTTGATGGATTTTAAACCCTCAAACATATTAATTTATAATACAAATATATTGTTGTGGTAGGACAATTATTCTTACCAGTTAACATCTAACTGGTAGGAATCAACCATCTAAACAGATTTCATGAGTGAGTGAGTGAGTGAGTGAGTGAGTGAGTGAGTGAGTGTTTTATGATTCTTGTGTTTTATCAGACTAAAGTTATTGTGTCACAATAGGATGTACATAGTGGAATTAAAACATTTAACATTAAAATACACATACAGCACACATAATGTATACTGTCTTACCAGTATCTCCATGTCTTATGATATATAGTAGTTTTTGATTTTCTTTTACCTTTAATTGTGTTAAGACAAAATACAGTACATTGCACAACAGGACAATACCAAAAACATAACACTACCAAAACAGACAACATTACAATAATAATAAAAATAGCTGCAAGCAGCAATATGGGGGCCAAGCAATGCTGTATGCAATATGCAAAAAACATTAAATCAATAAATGAGCATTGGAAACAGCTGAGCAGAGTTCTGAGGGATTGTAGATATTAAAATGCATGTCTTTATTATCTTGCTTATAATTGTTAAAATGGCAGTTATCATGACAAAAGTTTGCCAATTTCTCTATTTCATTTACTCAACAGACACAATTGTACTATTGTAATTAGGCTATAGCTTTTAATCACTATTCCTGGCCAGTCGGTTTAGCCAGGGCCTGAATTCGAACACGAGACCTTCTGTTTCCCAGGCATCCTCACTATTCATTCAGCTACAACAGCCCTGTTTAAGTTTGCAGAAAAGTAACATTTTACCTTCTGTCATGCATCATGCCCCTTTCACAACGTAACAAAATTGAAAATAAATACTGTCATAACACCATTTCATGTTGTCTTTAAAAAGTGGACCTTCATTAATTAAAAAAGTAATGACTTCTGTGCTGCAATTTAAATTAAGCGTGGAAACATACAGCCTGAGAGAGAGAGAGAGAGAGAGAGAGAAAGAGAGAGCGAGAGAGTGTAATTCCCTGTAGAGTAGATTCCCTGTTCTCCCCAAAATGAAAACTTTATTTTCCATCCTCATTGACAAGCCTAATATTATTATTGCATTTTGGCTAAGTGCAATAACTGCAAGCCAATGTTGAGCACTGTACTCTACAATGATACACAGTCTTTAACACGTAATCTGTGTGCACAACACATACACAATCAAATTGGATATGTTTATATCCAATTAAATCTTGTTTATGAAGCCGCATGGCCTCTACAATATTCATTGGCTCATGGGGGTTTAATTTTTTCTCGTACAAACTTCTCTTCAACTGGGATCTTGGATAATGGTCCATAGATTGTGTGTAGTATGTTAAGCAGATTGCTAAAAGATTCCAGGAGAAGTACGGCTTTATGTGTATTCCAAACTACTTAAAATGGCGGAGGCTGTGGAGCTTACTGGTCAAAGTGACTGATCTGTTACTCATGAAGAAGCATGTATGTGAGTTTCCTGGCTGCACGGCAAACAAGGCCCTACAGCCAATTGGAATAAGATGCGTTTCAGCGTTATTTGGCATGACTCCACCATATTGCAAAGTAGAAATGTGACTCTGCATTCATGTAGTTAGGGGCAGATGAATAATTTTCATAAAACTGCAATATTCATTGGCTCGTGGAGGCTTAATCTTTTCACGTACAAACCTCTGTCAGAGGTCATAGGTCACAGTACCCAATTTGTTCCTCATGAGGAGACGTGTCATGGCTGTAGGTCAAACGGGGAATGAGTTATACCTGTTCAAAGTTTGCGTTTGTCAATTGTGCTATAGCGCCACCCTTTTGCCAATGGTTGTGAGTTTCGTTTGGTCGGTAGACTTTCATGACCCTCTACCATACTGCAGAGTATAAAAAACGACTGTGTAACAGCGTAAGAATAATAATTAATAAAACCAACAGAAACAAAAGGGTGCCTATGCACTGACGTGCTTGGCCCCCTAATAATAATAATAATAACACAAGACTTCTCTTATGGGGGTTCCTGACATGAAAATGTCGGAGAACCAGTGCCTTCATGGAGGATAGGATTCCATGCAGTTTCTTCTATGACATCTTTCTCTTGAAAGCTGCCACGGTTGGGTCTTCTGTGCTCCGTTGCCACAAACTTGTTCAATGTACATTATATGCTAGCTGTCTGACACACATGCTGGGTTACTCCAGGATAAAGTCTTTGATGTCTTTCCCTTCGGGCAGAGTCTACAGATACAGTATGTGTCTCTGTTATCTACAGCCAGACGGTCTCATAGCTTCATTAATTTATTAATTTAGATCAGTGTATCCGTTATCTGCAGCTCTAGACTTTCTCACTATTGCTTCATTCATTCATTCATTCATTCATTCATTCATTCATTCATTCATTCATTCATTCACTCACTCACTCACTCACTCACTCACTCACTCACTCACTCACTCACTCACTCACTCATTCATTTAGATCAGTGACTGTTATCTGCAGCCCCAGACTCTCACTGCTTCATCCATCCATCCATCCATCCATCCATCCATCCATCCATCCACCATTCATTCATTCATTCATCCATCCATTCATTCTGATGTCCGTGTCTCTGCTATCTACAGCTCCAGACCGTATCACTCCATTCGTTAATTTATTCATTTAGATCAGTGATTTTCCACCTTTCACGCACCAGCACAGAGCCAGCCGTGACCACAGAAATCCTATTTTGAGCTGCCAGCACCCGTCATGCATTTCTATGGTCAAGACACAATGTTCTTTGCAGTGCCAGAGCATTGCTTTCTGCATCTGGCGTTTTTCTATGCCTTCTCCACATCCTTTTCTGACAGGGCACCTAGTAGCTGTGCATTGATGTTAAGCACAGATATGCAGTCCAGTCCAGGTCATTCTCTTCAGTGATCAACGATCTGGCAAATGCTTCCCAGTGTAGTGCAAACATGACTGAATGTATCATAGTGTGGTCCCGCACCATTGCGTAGTCATCTTGATCTCTGATTTTGGTTTGATTGTTAATATTTTTTACTGTTGAATGACAAAAATGTTTGCTGAAAAGAATGACATATTAGCTGGTGTCATAACTCAGGGCAAAGTTGATCACTATTGAAGTAAAGATGAAAAGAATGGGGCGGGGGGAGGCTGAATGTCTCTCCTCTGGACTTGGTGAAGTAATCAGGTATGTACTTTGTGCTTTTAGAATTCTTGTGTTTGAGCAGCAGTGATTTGAAGGTCTATGTGGGGGTACAGTCAACCAACAGTTGTCTGGTTTCCATCTACTAGTATTGTCGCTACTACAGCTACTACGAAAGAAAATCTTACACATAATGAATAGGCCAGATGCTGGCGCATTATGCCGATGCCATTTCTTTAGCTCGCCCCTGTTGGATTATTATTACATTTTAACCAATAATGTCTCGAGGAAAAAAGTGCAACTAAGATTTTATAAGATATTCTATTTCAGAAAATTGTACGTATAAGCAAACAAATGAATACATTCTTGATTGATAAATATTTTTTTAATTAAATATATTAAAACTTCAATATATGAACAGAATGTTTAACTTTAATTGTACAATGAACAAGCAACAAGTAAATGTAAAACATACATGAACTGAACTTTATTTTATTGAACCACTTAAGGCCTATTCAAAAAGTGCAAACTTGTAGATAAGGTATTTTTGAAAAAATTGAAAAGGTAAAAGAAATTGATGCCGATGTCAGGGAAGGCAAAACAAAAGGGAAATAAGTCCTGCCTTCTTGCCAATGTCCAGACATACTGGTAGACAAAGTGCTCAACCCTAATATTTTAGTTAAAAGTATAGATCATGGTGAAATATTACTCAACTAGGTTAAAGTTGCTCTGGCAAAGTTGTACTTGAGTTAAAACATGGTGTATTTGCTTTGAAAAATACTACTTACCGTAAGTATTTAGTACAAATCACAAAGTATATTTTCTTTTTAATATCAATACATTGCTGTATTAAAGTGTTGGCATTTTCCCCCCAAAATGTCAAAGAACTTTCCAGAAATGTGAAAAATGCAGATCTACAAGCTCACAACGCATCACATTGTCACTTGTTGTGAGCTTGTAGATCTGCTATTTTCACTATACTTTAAATAGGGCTAAAGTGGTAAATTCATAATGTATGTTTTCCATTCCTAGAATTGTAGTGGAGTCAAAATACAATATTTGTATATACAATATTTGTGTTTGAAATGTACTGGAGTAAAAGTCACTTTGTGCCGCACTGCAAGCTTGTACATTTGCTATTTTTGTTGTGTTTAACACAAACTTCTCTTCTGGGAGTCCCTGGCACTAAACATTTTCAGATTGGGGCGTTTGCGGCCAAATACATATCATTTTGGGGGTCCTTGGCACAAAAACGTTTGAGAACTATTGATTTAGAAGGCATTTTGTAGAATGGGCCACAGGTCGCAATGGGCTAATGTCCAGCAGTGTCCAGGAAGGTGTGGATCTCAGCCCTCCTCTCCAGAGCGCTCCGCAACTGATCCCTGATGTGTTCAATGTTCTCCTGCAGCTCCTCCAGCTCTCCTGGCCTGGGATGGAGACCAAGGTTATTATAGTTAGCTAAAACTAACAAAAATAAACCAAACTAGAATTGAAAGAGAGAGAAACAAACACAAAAAACAAACAAAAAAAGGGAGGAGTTGGGGAGGGCTGCGTGATGGCCCAATCACGTTACTTGCTCGCAGTGGCGAACGCACTGTAGGCACCGTGCCTTACCTCGCTCGAATACACTGTGCCTTCCCTCCGCCAGACAACTTTTTGTGTATATTCACTATGAATATCGCCCCCTATACTTAAGGCCGACAAACAGCTTAATACACATCCATTCTCTCTCTACGTCCTGCGTGTCTGGAGGATGTTGAGTCTTTTGAGCCAATGTGTATTCTCAGAATCCCTTTTCACACTTGAGTGTGAAATGTGTCTACCTGTGTGCCTCATTCACAGAACCGGTTTTCTACGTCATGACATATGCACACAATATAAACACCACAAACACAATGTCCTGGCATCTTTCTCTTCATTCATTTTTGATTCTTGAGACAGCAGAGAAACAGCAATGGCACCGGCGTAAAAAAAAAGTTTGTCCAGAGCAAGCTCATCGACACAAGGATGCCTAAACGGTCGCCACCGCCTAAACCACATTCAGGACGAGCTGCTTGAGGCTGCAGCATCAGTCCTGCTTGGTAAGATAAAGGTTGAACTCAGTGGACAATAGTTTGCAATACTTGCGGATGAGTATAATGATCTTTCCAAACGGGAACTAGTTGCAGTTTGTTTTCGATTCATGGATGGAGGACTCATCAAAGAGCGGGAAGTAGGATTTATTGACACCGCGGATTTGACTGCACGGGGCATCACAAAAAAGATTTAGGAAATTATTGAACACCTCGAGTTAGATCAAAAACTCTGTTGGGCTTTGCTGCTACTGTGATGGAGCATCTGTCATGTCGGGGTACAAGGGAGGTGTGCAAGCGCTCCTAAAATAAACCTTTCCGAGCGCCTACGACGTATTTGCCAGGCCTTATAGCCTCTACACACTGTACGATATTTGACCTGATTTGGCTCTCGGGATATTTTTTGGTGATCGCCGAGAAAACCACCGATCTCAGTCCAGATCGGGTGTTCCTCGGCGAGGTGTTGATCGCGCAGTGTGTAAGGTACTCCGAGAAGAAACACCCCGATAAATTGCGGTCGGCGAGCGGTTCCCGATAATTTTTACTTTTCTAGCATGTTGGATATTTGGGTTTGTCGGATCTGATGAGAGCCGTGCTACAGCCAATGAGAGCACATTACAGCCACGCACACGGTCTGTGGCTAGTCCTCCCGCATAGAACCGCAATATTACCGTACAGACTACAGACAGTCCAGTCCTGTATTAGATAAACATGATAAAACAGATTGATAGAGTGAGCGAGCCTGCTCAACGATGGGGCTGTTTATTATTAGAGAGGGAATAGGGCTTGCAGACAGAGAGAGAGAGAGAGAGAGAAGAGCTGTGTGTGTGTGGTGTGTGTGTGTGTGTGTGTGTGTGTGTGTGTGTGTGTGTGTGTGTGTGTGTGTGTGATGTGTGTGTGTGTGTGTGTGTGTGTGTGTGTGACGCAGGTATGTGTCTCTGAACAGTATTGCCAGGTTTTGCGCGAGAAATAAGCAACCAGGTCTAGGAAAACAAGCCCAACAAAAGCGACTATAGGCTGCATGAGCACTTTAAACCTATATACAAATAAAAATAGCCGATCTACAAGCTCACAACGCGTTGCAGCTATATTTCAAAGAAAAAAAGCAACATTAAGAAATAAAGCCAAATAAGCAACTACACTTTGGAAATAAGCTAAAAAGAAACGCAACCACCAATATTTTTTACAAGCAACTCGCTTATAATAAGCGGACACGGCAACACTGGTTGACTTTTCAAACGTTTGTTTCAGAGAGGGAGAGAGAGAGAAATTGAGAATTATTTAATGTCAATCATTAGCGTCCTGTCTCGGTCTCACGCATATATCACGGGAGCCTTTCACGTTTTCGTGAGACGTTTGGAATAAAAAAAAATGTATGTATTGGGTCGGGATCACATTGTGGTGAAATATCTTGCAATCAGTGAACCCCTGTCGCAGACCAATCAATCGTGCGAGAATCACAACGATATATTTAGCCCGATTTCAAGAGAGAAACTCGAGCAATGTGAAATGCTTAACGATCTGTTCACTTCGCCGACCATTTCAAATATCGTACAGTGTGTAGAGGTCTTTACTTATAAAGAGATCCTGCCTCCGCCACTGCTTGCTCGACACCGGAAGAGCGCACCCCCCCCCCCCCCGCCCCCCCCCCCCCCCCCCACACCCTCCCATACCTGTGTGTTTCACGCTACGAGTTCATTCAAACAAATTTCTCAGTCAGACGATCACAAATGCAGAGAGAAAAGGACACCTCGAAAAAACATAAGGGGGGTGCTGAAAAGCAGAGGGAGAAAAAAGCTTTTAAAATAAAAGTTGAAGATGCCACATGTTTTAAAACAAAAGACATGTTTGCTGCTGCTGGAAGGGCTCAGGACTGCATGCTTCTGTCCCCCGAAAATGTAACTCCCCGGCCCCCACTCTGTCTGCTGCAACAACAGCAGAGTGAAGCGAAGCAGGCAGACACTTGCAGTGAAATTAAATGAAAAATTTGAGTCACTTCCCTGACTTACGTAATTGGGTGAAATATGAGTCAAATAGGGCCATGGGCCAGACTGAGAAGTGAGAAAAAAAATAAGTCAGCCGAACGGAGCAAATCAGTCTGGATTCCAGGCTAGTGTGTGTCTACAAAACTAAAACTGCCTCTTCTTTAGGTCTCGGTCTTTGTCAATAGGCCGATGTATTTTTGAATTTCGACCCTGGCTACCCCATATTACCAAAAACACAAAAAAACTGATAAAAACTATGCTGTAAAATAGTGAACCCGCTTTAAAAACGACTTAAAATTAACTGAAATTGAAAACAAAAAGTCTACTTGAAATAAAAAATAAAAACTCAATGGAAAATGCTAAACGATACTAACCTGGGAGGAGACACTGAGGAGCAGGAGGTGGGCTCCTCCATGCTGGATCCTCCATTCTCACACACCCCCGAGGGAAGGAGGTCCCTACAGGTTGGAGGAGGTGGTTGGAGCCAGTGTTATTATAGTTAACTAATTAATAATTGAAAATAATGATATAATCACACACAGTAAGCTGTGCCCTTTGATGAGTTTATTGTGCTTCCTTGTGCTTCCATTATTTTATAATATTTTCTAAAGATTTCCACAAAATTGCACACATTTTCATGAGTTGAAAACAAATTCAAACATTTTTCAAAAATAATTTCATGAATAAAATAAAAATAATCAAAGAAATTCCCTACATTAGAAAACAAATGTTTAAGAAGTTGTGAAAATAGCAGACCTGCAAGCTTGCAACGCGTTGTGAGCTTGTAGAGCTGCTATTGTAACTAGTTTGGATTCCGGGCAAACATCTGATTTCTCTATTGGGTCTTGAGCTAAAAAAAAACACTGCTCTATAGCCTACTGCCTTATGCTCCCTTATTACTGACTCCCTACAGCCTGCGCTTCATTATTACGGACTCCCTACTGCCTTATGCTCCCATATGAATGACTCCCTACTGTCTTATTACTGACTCAATACCAAAACAATACAAAAACAAACATCACAGGGGTTAACAGCCACCATATAAGCATTCTGCCAGTTAGCTAAAACTCATTGAAAATTGCCTTCAATCAAATCCAGTCCTACTTCTCTGAAAAACAAATTAAATACTGACTTTCAACATGCCTACAAAGACGAGCTTTCAGCATGTAACAGAACTGACACAGATAATTGATGACTGTCTGATGGAGGTATACAATAAGATACTTGTGGGTTCTCCTCTGTTATGATTTCTCATTTTCTGCGGTAAGGTGGATAAAAAAGATACTTGTCCAACAGATCGCAGAGAGTCCTCTTTGTCCCCCTATCACTCATGCACTTTGAGCACTGTATCACGGTTGAGCAGGTAAAAAAATAAATGTGGTGTGCGAGTCTTTCACCACCCTGTTCCTTCTACTCATACTGAAAACAGAACTAAGACGGTGATCAGGAGATGTGCAGAGTTTTTAACACCAACATCTGCTGTCCAGGTTATCCGGACACTACTAGCGCTATCCCCATCTTGACTACTGTCCAGCTGTGTGGTCCAGTGCAGCTAAAAAAAGGACCTGCGTGAATAACAAATAGCCCAGAATAAGGCAGCACGTCTTGCCCTTAAGAGCAGTACTAGATCCAATACATACTCTTTCATCAAAGTATGCCATGGCTTTTGGTAGACTGCAAATCTGGCGTTATTCTTTAGGAATATTTGTTTGAAGAAAAGAACAAAATGATTATAGTAATGGGTCGATTCACAGTGTCACTGCCTAGAACTAATGTAATGAGAAATACAGTCAAGTAGGCCTACAGGGCAATGGTTTTTGGAACTCTACCCCTTAGTGATGTGCGGGTCGGGTTTTTTCATGACCCGCCCCGCCACGGAACCCAACCCGCCTCAACCCGCCCCGCGAACCCATATATTAATCTATGGCTCAACCCGCCCCGCGACCCGCGGTGGGAAAAAAAAAGATAATCATCATCATTGATTGATTGATTGATTGATTGATTGATTGATGTACTTTATTTAGTAAAACATGAGACGGAAGTACAAATTCACAATACAAGGTCTACTAAACTGGAAGACTCATTAAGCACTGAGCTTGTTTAAGATGAGATCCCCATGCACACAAATCATGATGACAAATCATAATAGCTCAGATTTATATAGCGCTCTTTTAAGTACCCAAAGTCGCTTTAAATGTCTACAGTAGCACAACATTGTCATGGGCTAAATAAACAAGCATGTTGTTCAAAATAGGGTTTTAGTTTTTTTTTGCGTGTGAGAGCGCTGACCCGCTCACCTCGCAGCCCGCATAATTGCCTCTGAAATCCTGACTCGACCACCCGCGCCGTGGGTTGACCTGCGGGACCCGCGGGTTACGGGTCGGCCCGCTCATCACTACTACCCGTATGCATCACAGACATTGAATTAAGGCAAAAGGCATTAAAAAAAAATCTAATCCTGCATGTACATTTATAATGTTGATATATCTCTCTCTCTCTCATCTCTCTCTCTCTCTCTCTCTCTCTCTCTCTCTCTCTCTCTCTCTCTCTCTCTCTCTCTCTCTCTCTCTCTCTCTCTCTCTCTCTCTCTCTCTCTCTCTCTCTCTCTCTCTCTCTCTCTCTCTCTAACCTGTATGGTGGAGGGGACGTGTTTTGTGTTTATATACAGAACGGTGAAATTGATATTAAGTGAGCCGAAATAGAAGACAAAGAGTGAAAATGAAATTAAAAATGAAAACAAATGAAAAACCATAACGACCTTGTCGGCGCTGGGAGCTCTCGTGTGTTCAGCGTCTGCATTTTGACACGGAGCCTTGTGGACGCAGCGTTGTTCCACCTGCCTGATGAGCCTGCTGGGGGAGGGGCCGGGGGGAGGGGGATGGACCTCGAATTTCTGAACTTTACAGCTGCGGGAGGGGGGTTAAAGGGAAACGTAATCAGACATCACAGCCGTCTTAAAGGACCACTTTACCCATTTTCAACCTATCTTCATGTAATTGGCCTTCACTAACGGTTGATTATAACTTGGTACCATCAGTCTGTGTACTTCTGAACTGTCCACAACCCACCAATGAGACACGAGTGAGTAGAGTAGACGAAAATGGTGCCATCTTATATTATTATATTATTAATAGTGAGGACCAAGTATACAAAGATATGGTTGAAAATGGGTGACATGTTCCTCCAGAAGTAGAAGTAGATGTTTTCGCTATTTTCAAAAAATGTTTAAAGTGAAAGTGGTTAATTATGTCTGTGGGTTGTATTCATGTATAACCTTTGAAAGGTATTAACAAGCACTAAATAATAACTGATTTTTTTTCCATTATACTAAAATGGAATTGAAGAGCAACGGTTTTGGACATACAAGGCTTCCACCCGACAGCGACGATATCCATGCATCCCAACCCTGTGTGTACATGAGTTTGCACCTTTTCTCTTGGTCTGCTCTCTTCCTTTTCACGTCGTCATATGTCATGTTGAGAACCCGATGGATTTTCTGTCAAACACAGAACAGAGTTAGCGTTTCTTTCAGCAGTGTCTCCTAACCTGGAGTCCGCACCCCTCACTTCTACTCCAATACATCTCAGAGGCAAATATTGTACTTTTACTCCACTACAATTATTTGAAAACTTTAGTTACTAGTTACTTTGCAGATATAAACTAGAAAAAGTGCTCCTCTGAGCACAGGTCTCCGCCAGGTCAGGTAGGTTATTGTGGGCCAGCAATTTTCGGAATTTGCCAATCAGGATGCAATATAAAAAATCGTACGGAACCATCTTGATCACTTCACTATAGAGTGTACTGATTTGCATGATGTTTGGAAAAAAGAAAAATCCGCCTCGTGGTGGCTCTATAATAGGGCAATGTTAAAAGGGTGGCGTTTGTTCTTCAACGTAGTGCGAATATACGTGCAAAGTTCTACCGCAATCAGACGCTGCGTTCATGATTTGCGGCATTTTGTTCAAAACGGGCCACTCCTGCAAACTTTAGATGTCAATGTTAGCCAACCAGGATGGAATATGAAAAATCAAAGAGATCCATCTTGATTACATGACTATAGAGATCATGTGTACCGATTTGCGTGAAATTTGGATAAAATCTGAAGGCTTAATCTCAAAATATGTGTTTTACATAAGTCGGCCCCCTGGTGGCGCTATAAAGGCTAATGTGAAAAATGCAGGGCAGATGTTTTTCCTTGGCCTCTAGGGAGTATGCGTGCAAAGTTTCACGCAGATCAGTGCAGTTACAGTTAAAAACGCAATTTGGCCTTTTATAGCGCCACCGTGAGGCTGATTTGAAAATTCTCAAGTGGCATTTCTTTCTCGGCCAAGTGGGAATGTGCGTGTGAAATTTCACGGAAATAGCAAGCTGCGTTCATGATTTGAGGCATTTAGTTCAAAATGGACCAATCCTGCAAACTTTGGAAGCCAACCTTAGCCAATCAGGATGGAATATGGAAAATCAGACAGATCCGTGTTGATCACATGACTATAGAGATACTGTGTACTGATTTGCGTGATGTTTGGATAAAATCTGTAGGAGTAATATAAAAAAAATGATTTTGCACAAATCGGCCTCCTGGTGGCGCTATAACAGGGCCATGTAAAAAATTTGGGGCAGAGGTTCTGAATTGGCATCCAGAGAGTGTGTCCGCACAGTTTCGCAGCGACCGGACCAACGGTGCCGGAGATTAGCCGCTCGCAGACAGATGGACACACAGACACACGGACACACGGACACATGGACAGACGGACACACGGACGGACGGACGGACAGGGGGTAAAACATACTCTCTCGCCATGCCTTTCGGCCTGGCGGAGACAATTATTATGTTATAAAACACACATTAACCACTTTAGCCCTATTCTATACCTAGGCTATTTGAAAATAGCCGATCTACAAGGTCACAACGTGTCGCATCGCGACGCGTTGTGACCTGATGATATTTCAATCATTTTAGTATTTTTACTTTAAGTACATTTTGATACCAATACTTTTGTACTTTTACTCAAGTCAATTTTTATACAAGTCAATACATTGCAGTATTGATACTTTTACTTAAGTAAAACATATGAGTACTTTTTCCACCACTGCCTGGCAAGCATGCACGCACGCACGCACGCACGCACGCACGCACGCACGCACGCACGCACGCACACACGCACACACACACACACACACGCCTCGTCTTACCTGGCTGATGTGAAGCCAGTATTTCAGCTTCGGTCTCCTCTGGATGTGAGGGAGAATGAGACGATAGAAGACGTGTTCTCCTAGCAGCGTTAGCGATGCTCCTGTGACCCCAGCACACAGCAACACAAACAACCCGGAGAAATGAAGAATCCCCATCTGCAACTTCTGGAGAGCAGGAGAGCAGGGAGGAGAAGAGCGAGAGAGAGAGAGAGAGAGAGAGAAGAGGTGGAGGAAAAACAAGATGTTGTTAATAATAATAAATAATAATAATAATATAAAAGCACGAAATCTGAGTTTGTCTGCCCGACCGACTTCAAACTCGGCATGTGTATCACGCTCAGGACCCGGGGATAATATGGTAGGACCCAGAAATGGAGAGACAACTGAGTTAGGCAAAACGAGGGGTCTTTGCTTATAAACAATAGAACCACGGTACACCTCACAGTGTAAAAACACAGGAGACAAGGACTGAAACATAAACTCGAAAGAACACGGGTAAGTCTGGAAGGCAATGACATAAGGATAATCCGGCACAGCGCAAACGCAGGCAGTCCTCTAAATTCCGGAGTCATTAACGCAACAGCCTGCTGCTGGGGAACCCAGGGGGATCATGTCACGATAACATGCCCATGATGATATTTATCATAATATAAATTTAAAAAAAAAGAATGTTCCAAATGTTCACTTATGACATGCTCGGTCTGAATGTATGGCCTACGGTCTGAATGTATGGCCTACGGTCTGAATGTATGGCCTACGGTCTGAATGTATGGCCTACTGTCTGAATGTATGGCCTACTGTCTGAATGTATGGCCTACTGTCTGAATGTATGGCCTACTGTCTGAATGTATGGCCTACTGTCTGAATGTATGGCCTACGGTCTGAATGTATGGCCTACTGTCTGAATGTATGGCCTACGGTCTGAATGTATGGCCTACTGTCTGATAATATTCTTATATTATACCATTATATACTGCATACACATTATTGTTGTACTATATTATATTACCATATACTATCTTACACCATTATATTTGCTACTATTGTTATTGTTACTACTTGTATCTCTTTCTGTCTCTCCTCTGTCTCTCCCTCTCTCTCTCTTCTTTCCCCCGACACGGTCGAGGCAGAAGGCCGCCACCCTAGAGCCTAGGGTCTGCCTGACGTTTCTTCCAGTTAAGCGGGAGTTTTTCGTTGCCACTGTCGCAAAATTGCTTGCTCAGGGTGGGACTGTCGGGTCTCTGCTTTACATGTAAAGTGTCTTGAGACAACTTGTTGTGATTTGACACTTTAATAAAATTGAATTGAATTGAATTGAATGTATGGCCTACTGTCTGAATGTATGGCCTACTATCTGAATGGATGGCCTACTGTCTGAATGGATGTGTCTAATGTGTAGTATACTGTCTGAATGTATGGTCTACTGTCTGAATGTATAGTCTACAGTCTGAATGGATGTGTCTAATGTGTAGTATACTGTCTGAATGTATGGTCTACTGTCTGAATGTATAGTGTACAGTCTGAATGGATGTGTCTAATGTGTAGTCTACTGTCTGAATGTATAGTCTACAGTCTGAATGGATGTGTCTAATGTGTAGTATACTGTCTGAATGTATGGCCTACGGTCTGAATGTATGGCCTACGGTCTGAATGTATGGCCTACGGTCTGAATGTATGGCCTACTGTCTGAATGTATGGCCTACTGTCTGAATGTATGGCCTACGGTGTGAATGTATGGCATACTGTCTGAATGTATGGCCTACTGTCTGAATGTATGGCCTACGGTCTGAATGTATGGCCTACGGTGTGAATGTATGGCCTACTGTCTGAATGTATGGCCTACTGTCTGAATGTATGGCCTACGGTCTGAATGTATGGCCTACTGTCTGAATGTATGGCCTACGGTCTGAATGTATGGCCTACTGTCTGAATGTATGGCCTACGGTCTGAATGTATGGCCTACTGTCTGAATGTATGGCCTACGGTCTGAATGTATGGCCTACTGTCTGATAATATTCTTATATTATACCATTATATACTGCATACACATTATTGTTGTACTATATTATATTACCATATACTATCTTACACTATTATATTTGCTACTATTGTTATTGTTACTACTTGTATCTCTTTCTGTCTCTCCTCTGTCTCTCCCTCTCTCTCTCTCTTCTTTCCCCCCGACACGGTCGAGGCAGAAGGCCGCCACCCTAGAGCCTAGGGTCTGCCTGACGTTTCTTCCAGTTGTCTAATGTGTAGTATACTGTCTGAATGTATGGTCTACTGTCTGAATGTATAGTGTACAGTCTGAATGGATGTGTCTAATGTGTAGTCTACTGTCTGAATGTATAGTCTACAGTCTGAATGGATGTGTCTAATGTGTAGTATACTGTCTGAATGTATGGTCTACTGTCTGAATGTATAGTGTACAGTGTGAATGGATGTGTCTAATGTGTAGTCTACTGTCTGAATGTATGGTCTACTGTCTGAATGTATAGTCTACTGAATGGATGTGTCTAATGTGTAGTATACTGTCTGAATGTATGGTCTACTGTCTGAATGTATAGTCTACAGTCTGAATGGATGTGTCTAATGTGTAGTCTACTGTCTGAATGGATATGGTGTCTGATGTATAATCTACTGCCTGTGTGTCTAATGGATAGTCTACTGTGAAGGGAAAGAGTGCCCACCCACCCATTTCACCCACACAATAACCACCAAGTAATGTGTTCAAACTTGAACACACACGCACGCACGCACGCACGCACGCACGCACGCACGCACACACACACACACACACACACACACACACACACACACACACACACTGCGACTCACCTCTGTGACAGCGAACATTCTCTTTCCACAGGGAACTACTTTGTACCATTTGTCGTGAAGCATGTCCATAAAACCATGTGACTTATATCTGCTGATGAACTCTGAGATGTTGGACGTTAGAGCAGAGTTCTGGGGCAGCCCGATCCCATAACCTGAAAAATAAACAACACTATACTCTAAAGTACTTAGTATGAGTGAGCTATATCCGATTACCGACTATTTGCATGTTCAAATCAACCTTGTTTCTCGTAGTTTCCAGGAGGTTTTACCTTACACGCTGTGATTCTGGGTGTAGATGCAGACTACTAATAAACAGTGCATTCTTATTACATTATGCATTAGGCCTACTGATGAACTTATTAGTGCAAACAATGTAAATTATTTATTTCTCCAACTTTTTGACCATATGGAGCTTCTCCAGAAAACACGGATTGAATCTGCAGCATTCATCATCACAAAAGGCCTTTTCACATTCAATATTATAAAATAAAATGCATACATCTGAAGGGACACCGATAGAGGAAGCAAATGGAAATATTTGAAAACTTGAGACATCTGGGGTGAAAACTGACCCCCATCTAAAAAGATTTTGTGCCAAGGACCCACCCCCATGCAAGATTTGTGTTTGTAAAATGTGCAGCCCTATTTGTGAGTCAGTGATCTACAAGCTAACAACGCGTCGGTACCAGGTCGGTACGCACCCACTTGACAACGTGTAGATTAGCGTTAGTTTGCAAAGTGAAACCTCACGACCAAAGGTGAATACAACTTGGAATGGATATTATATAAGTCCTTTCTACTGAACAATTGCTCACTCACCTCTTCAGAGGTAAACAAGATTATTCTGGAATTCACCAATATCCGATAATCTTTAGCTTTATTGATTAGCCTACTGAGGGAATCTGTCCTTTGGACAGACCCTCCGCTGTCCGAAACTGTGGCCACACTTGCAAAAACGGCAAACACGCCTAATGCTCTAAATGCGTCAACTGAAAAAATACATTTTGCATCACTAGAAATTCGAACCTCTGGAGTTCGACACCTACGTGCCACTGGCGATGTGACAGATATATCCATATATGGAAAGTCCTTGTCCCTTTTATTCCCATGTATGGTCTGATGTCACGAGTATATGCCAAATCGCCCATTGCATGCTGATGCCAAAATATCATATCACGATTTTTGTGAGGCCTTACCTTCTATAGCAAACGGTTTTCCAACAGTAGCCAGTTTACAGTCTGCGTCGATGGAAACTTCATAGTCCAACAGTGCTTTGTCCATGATGAACGCATCGAGATGAGGAGGATCTGTCCTTCAACACATAGACACACATTATTCTACTAGATATTACTTATATAGTATTATTAGATTTTATTAAAGATTATGACTAAATAGAATTGTTAAAGACGTCATGAAATCGCTTTATTGCCAACTTTTTTGCAAAGTTTAGGTCAGAAACAGGTCTGTGTTTTGGTTTAACCAATCACAGCGTCAGCCGGCGGTCCCGTCCCCCCGGGCTATGGGATCGATGGACTGTACACACAGTGCACTGATAAGAGAGTGTTTGCGTTTTTGGGAAGTAATTAGAATTGGACTTTTGACTTAGAATAATACACAAAAATGTATCCCAGGGTGAACCTGGCTGATGCTCTTTGCCTTAAAGGGTTAGTTCAGATTTTTTTAGTATTTTCTGTAGGAAATACTTACCATTAATGGTTGCAAAGGTATTAATTGATTGCCCAAGTCCCGTGGTCAGAGTTATGGTCCGGTTCTGATGAATATGAAGTAGTTCCGGTAGATTAGTAGATTTGGTGGGGGCCGCTCATTAAAAATAAATTAATTTAAAAATCTAGCGTCATTTGTATTGTTGACCTATTTCTACCATATAGAGCAGGTTTCGTTCAATTTCGACCCCTCTGTCACATGGTACTATTTTTTGTGTCATATATTTTGTGCGTGAGTAGGCTGCCGCGGCGTAGTGATTCTGGACACAAACATTAGTACCATGTGACAGAGGGGTCAAAATTGAACGAAACCTGCTCTATATGGTAGGTCAACAATACAAATGACGCTAGTTTTTTAAATTAATTTATTTTTAACACATTGAGTGCCAAAGGTTTTGCAAATACACCCGCAGAGTGCCAACAATCCTAAAAAACGTACAGTATATATACGGTTTTGTTTTTTTCGTTTTTTCCACAAGGGGGGGGGGGCTAGCGCAGCCCTGGAATCACCCATGAACACTCTAAGAAGTAAGGGACAGATGGATCACCGTGCCAAAAAATCGCGCTCCCATCCGCTTCCATTCTATCTCCTTGCTAAAAACCTCTGTATCTCCTTAACTTTTTACAGTGGGCAAAACAAGTCATTCTCGATGCGCGATCGCTCTGCAATGGTGACTCGCATGAGACATCATGTTGTTTCAGGCTTTAGCCAGGAGCATCGCACAACCTACACGCATGCATTTTTTTTCATGGATCGCTCGTCATGGAGTCTACAGATTTAAACAGCATAACGCAGCGCAACGTGAGATTTCTGGCACCGAACGTAATCTGTTATTATAAAATTCTGGCACCCAATGTGTTAATGAGCGGCCCCCACCAAATCTGCTAATCTACCGGAACTACTTCATATTTATCAGAACCGGACCATAACTCTGACCACGGGACTCGGGCAATCAATTAATACCTTTGCAACCACTACCTTAATGGTAAGTATTTCCTACAGAAAATACTCAAAAAATCTGAACTAACCCTTTAAGCTTGCCATTACCATATCGTTGTTGTAGAGCAGAAACCTTCAGCATATTTCTACTTTTTATGTTTTTCCATTAACGTGTTGCGCCAAAGTAGTGAAAATAGCTGATCAACACGCTCACAACGTGTCGGATCGTGATGCATTGTGGGCTTGTAGATCTGCTATTTTCGCTATTTGGAGAAAATAGCGAGAGTGAAAAGTCGTTTAGTGTGTCTGTGGGTTTTATAAATATCTAACCAATGAAAAGTATCAGCAAGAGCTTATGACTAAATGTAACTATTGGATCCATTGGAAGTGCACGGATGGAAGTAGTTTTTCCCTGAAAAGTAACAGCTTGGGAGGTACAAGGTTTCCACCCGACAGTAACGATATATAGTTAAATAGATCTTGGAATGGCTTTTCTTACTTAAGAGTGGCAACACCATGTGGAGTGGTGGGCTCGTTGAAGCGTTTCATGTACTCGTGCATCTCTGGTAAACTTTTCTTCATATAATCCTCGGCGCTGCTCTCCTTAACTGTACCAAAACGAAAGCCACCAGATGGGTGCTGAAGCTGCACAAACAGGAGAGGGGAAAAAAGCGAAAGGCATTAGAAAACAGTTCATAAACTGTCCAGAACATTATCTATGTCTAGTTTGTCAACCTGTGGATATCTAGAACAAGATACTATATTTATAATAGTCAATAACAATATCATAAGTGACCTGTTCTTCCAGAAACGGTTGATGAATAATACTGCTCCAATGTGACACTAGCCGGAAACCAATGTGTGGATGTGGTAATTTCATGATGAGTCATAATGTCATGCTGTCAGAATCAGAATCAGAATCAGGTTTATTGTCACATCACAGGTTTACAAGGTAAAAAGTGGGTGAAATTCGTTTTTGTACATCGTTCCCATCGCAACGTTAATTTCCATAGAAAGAAGAGGGGGGGGGGGGGGCGAAGAAGAGGGGTGGGGGGCAAGTGGGAAGGAGATCAAAACAAGAGAACAACAGAAGGCCAGACAAGTTATCTACATATTTACAAAGTACCTGAGATAATAAAAAATCACACCCTGTGTGAAGTGGGCGGTGTCTTGCTAGCTAATCACAATACTGAATGGAGTCAACCAATCATGTACAAAAGATAAATACATTTATTGAAACACTCTTTATGATGGACGAAACCATAACTTGAAAAAAACCAATATTTGGTTTTTTTCAAGTTATGGTTGCTTATATAGGGCTATGCACATGTGTCATGTGACACTGGCCAATCACAGTCCTGAATAGACTGTGATTGGCCAATCACAGCGCAGGATAATTCTACTAATTTCCTGGGCCCGGATCACAGCGCAGGAAAATGTACATTTTTCCAAATCTCACTTATAGGGGCGGTTTCACCGCCCAAAAACTAAGGTGCCTGAGCATAGCAGCAATGTATGTATACTGTGCATGTTATACTTATACTGTGCATGATATACTTATGGACGTTAAGGTGCTTAAGAAAAAAAAAGAAAGAAAAAAGAGCACAATAAAAAAAGACAAAAAAAGTCAGTGCGTTATACATGGGATTAAGGTGCAAAAGGTCAGTGCGTGTCCACCTAAGGTGGACTGACCCTAGTATAATCCGCAAGTAGCTCCATGAGGGAGTGCAACAAAAAGTCATTTGTACCTGGTGTAGTCCACAGGTGTGTCCGAGGGGGAGCTAAGTCCAAGTCATTTGTCCCTGGTATAATCCACAGGTGTGTTCAGGAAGAGCCAGAAAAGTCTGCGACCAGCTGGACAGTACCGCCTGTTGTCAGGCTGCTGAACAAGGCTTATGCCTCATTCAGCATTCTGACAGCAGCCGGATTAAAACTGCACCAGAACCTGGTGGTGGAACTCTTGATACTGCGGTAGAGCCCCTTGCCCGGTCGCGGTCGTTGTAGGGGTTTGAACAGTTTGTGACTTGGGTGGTGCTTGTCCTTGATGATGCGCTTGGCTTTGACCACGCACCGCTTTTTGTACAGTTCCTGGAGCGCTGGGAGCTCGCCTCCCATTATTCGCTCTGCCGATCGCACTACTCGCTGTAGGCTGATCTTTTCTCGGGCAGTGCAGTTCCCGTACCAGGCCGTGACACAGCCTGTTAGGATGCCTTCAACAGAACTGTTGTAATACAGCCTGAGGATGCGATGTCCTACTCCGAGCTTCTTCAGGCGGCGGAGCCAGTACTGTCGCTGCTGAGCCTTTTTCCTCACATGTGTGGTGTGCGTCTCCCATTTGAGGTCCTCCTCGATGTGTACTCCGAGGAACTTGAACTCGCTGACCCTTTCCACTGCAGCACCGTCGATGAGGATGGGCGCATGGTCTCTCCGCTGCCTCCTGAAGTCCACGATCAGTTCTTTGGTCTTGTCGACGTTAAGAGCGAGGTTGTTCTCCCGGCACCAGAGTGCCAGTGAGTTGATCTCCTCTCTATAGTCAGACTCGTCGTTGTTGACGATTCGGCCTATCACTGTCGTGTCGTCCGCATACTTTATGATGGTGTTGGAGACATGTGTGGCTATGCAGTCATACGTGTACAGGGAGTAGAGGAGAGGGCTCAGCACGCATCCCTGGGGTGCTCCGGTGTTGAGGGTCAGGGGGTCGGATGTGATGCTGCCCATTCTCACCACCTGATGTCGGTTGGACAAGAAGTCCTGTATCCAGTCGCACATGCTTGGGTGTAGCCCTAGGTCTCTGAGCTTTTTGTCAAGTATTGCTGGGACAATGGTGTTGAATGCTGAGCTGTAGTCCACGAACAGCATACGTACTGTGGCAAACCAGGGGAAGCTCTGCCTCAGATGTCAGTCAAGCCCAGGCTGGGCCAGGTAATAGAGGGCGTATACTTTCCTGTCCAGGTCCTGCAGCCAGTAGGTAGCTGGCTGTGGTCACACCTGCAGCCCATCTAACAATCAGCCAGCTGAGTACTTAAGTCACCAGCTCCCAGGCAGCTGGTTAGTCAGTTGGAGCCAGACAGCAAGCAGGCAACACACTTTCGGTCGTGAGTGGAAGGACGTCAGTGCAAGTGAGTTTTCATGATTCTGAACTGTTGGATATGAACTATGGAAGACTGTTGGATGAACTTGATGTCCTCATAATCTTATGGCTCACCTGGTGTCTCTCTCTCCCTCCCCCCACCTAGGCCACCTGAGCTCCAACACAGAGGGGGAAAGCAGGGTTTCCCCCCCCAATGGAATCCATAGTCACTGTTCTCTCTCTGCTCTGCCCACAGGACAGCAGAGCCCCTCGTGTGTAGCATAGGCTGAGAACCACAGCCCCAAGACGAGAAGTCTCCTAAGTTTGCGTTTTGACCCATCACCCCTTTTCCCGGAACCTTTTTGAATAAAGACCCTTTAAGTTATACCACATCTGACTCTGTGTTTCCTATTTTATTGTGAATCTTACCACCACTACCCCTGGGTTGCCACAGTACATATTTGTCCTTCAGCAGCTTGTTGTCCATGTGCGAGAGGACGGTGTGGAGAGCCATGGCAATAGCGTCATCGGTGGATCTGTTTTTGCGGTATGCATACTGCCACGGATCCAGCGAGGCAGGTAGCGTGGAGCTGATGTATTCCCTCACCAGTTTCTCTAAGCACTTGCTGACGATCGGGGTGAGAGCGACAGGTCTCCAGTCGTTCAGGCATGTCACTTTGGCCTTTTTGGGAATGGGCACAATGGTTTACATTTTGAACCCTGCAGGGACCACAGCCTGGGAGAGGGAGAGGTTAAAGATGTCAGCGAAGACACCCGCCAGCTGGTCTGCACATGCCTTAAGGACCCGGCCTGGAATCCCATCAGGTCCGGCTGCCTTGTGGATGTTGACCCGTGCGAAGGCTGTACGCACTTCTCTCTCCGAGATGGTTAGAGGGTTCTCCTCTGCTGGTGCTGCTGATGGCCCCGCTTGGCTGCCGCGGTTGGGGCTGATCTCAAACCGGCCCTAGAAAGTGTTCAGTTCGTTGGGGAGGGAGGCAGGCGGGTTCACCTCGCTTCTGGTTCTTGTTTTGCAGTCTGTCAAGGTGTGTACCGCCTGCCATGTGCTCCTGATGTCGCCATTGCTGAGTTGGTCTTGCATCTTTTTTGTGTAGGCCTTTTTCGCCTTCCTGATGGCGCTGTTTAGGGCTGCGCGCGTCGTGTTGCGCGTTTCCACGTCGCCAGATTTGAAACCAGCATCCCGTTCATGCATATGTGCACGTACTCCGCTGTCCATCCATGGTTTCTGATTGGGATAGATCCGAACTGTCTTTTTTGGGACTATGTCATCTATGCACTTACTGATAAAGCCAGTGACTGAGTCTGAGAGTTCGTTGATGTTATTCCCAGCGGCGTTCTTAAACATCCCCCAGTCAGTCTGGTAGAAGCAGGATTGTAGCATAGCGTCTGTGTCCTCAGACCAGATTCGGATTTCCTTCTCAACGACCGGCTCCCTTTTTAGCCTCTGTTTGTAGGCAGGTAGCAGCTGGATGGCGTAGTGGTCAGAGCTTCCTAGCGGTGGGCGGTGGAGAGCTTTGTATCCATCCTTGAAGGGCGTGTAGCAGTGGTCAAGAATATTGTCACCACGGGTACTGCAGGTGACATGCTGGTGGAATTTGGGAAAGACCTTTTTTAAGTATGTCCGGTTGAAGTCGCCTAGGCAGATGGCTGCGCAGTCCGGGTGACGATTTTCTTGTGCACTGATAGCCTGGTGTAATTCCCTCATAGCTGTGTCCTTATTAGCTCCAGGATGAATGTAAACAACGGCTACAATCACAATGATGAAGTCGCGTGGTAGGTAGAAAGGACGGCAGGCTATGATTAAAAGTTCAAGGTCTGGTGAGCAGTGACTATCTAGGACTATCTATCTGTTGAAATACCTTGGTACTGAACTGTAGGCTACCTGTGTAAAGTTATTCTATAACTTTAAAATGCAAGCCGAATCCATTGGTTATACATATTTAACCAATGAAAAGTATTTGCAGGAGCTTATGACACGAGCTTATGACACGTCTAACGACATTGGATCCATTGAAAGAACCGTTTTTATATTTTATTTTTATAAAACAAAATGTAACTACATTGGATCCATTGGAAGACCAATCCAGCCCTCAAGATGATTTTCAGAAAAATAAAAACATTCTACCTTTTATGATGCCAACCCCCCAATCTAAAATGAGTTTGAAAGCCCTGGTTTAGAGGCTCTTTTGGGGGTGGACAAACAGTATTTGCATGCAAAACGAGGCATTAACATTTTGTTGGCCGATGTCTCATTGTCTTCCACTTTTGATGTCCTACCATCACAAACATGTCTCACGACTGTTTACATATAGCAGTATCATGGAGAATGCAAACGCTGTTGCTAAACTTTCAGCAACATTCAACTGATAGTGACGCAAGTGAAACAATGTACAGCATAATTATACAGGAATTAGTGATCGCTCAGCACAGCCTGCAGTCAGCTCTGCTGAAACAAAGGATGAAGACAAAGAGAGGATTGTAAGGCCTGCACCTTAAGCTCCAAGCATCCCGACAGCAACAATACGCTTGTGATGGCGTCACACACACACACACACACACACACACACACACACACACACACACACACACACACGCACGCACGCACGCACGTACTCCCCCCCCCCCCCCACACACACACACATACACACAGACACACACAAACTATTCCTTCAACAAGCTCACAATGTGTTCTGAGTTTTTAAACTTACAAAAAAATCTGTAAAAAAAAGACACAGTGTCACCTTAGCATCATGGATGCCTGTCACCTCTTCAAAGGACTTCTCCCCAACCATGACAGCAGCCAAGTTGGCTGTGTAGCTGGACAGAACTAGCAGGCAGAAGATGGCCCACAGGTTCATGAGGAAGCGGCCCGTCCAGCACTTGGGCGTTTTGGCCGATACGGTGCGTCCAAACAGGATGGCCCAGCACAGGTTGAGGGCTGACGAATATGAGAACACCTTTAATAAGAAACATATAGTGTTACGTTTATTCTACAAAAAGTATCGTAATGAGCGGGCATGTGTATGTTCCCTCAGTCATATGATCCCTCAGTTTAGGGTTAGTAAATATGTAGAATATCTCAGATTTTTGCCTAACCTTCACATGTTTCTCTTTACCGTTTGATTTTTTCCAGTGTGGTTTACCTTACACATGTTATGCCAACCTGTTCTCACTCCCAAAGTGTCACATTTTGCAGCTCTGTCAGTAGCCCTGAAAGTCAAGTTTTGACATGACAGGACGCCATGGCGACGTCGCATGTTGACAAACTATGCCTAAACCTAACCCAATCCTAACCATAACGTCACAAGAATATAACTAAACCTAACCCTAACCCAAACCTCATAAAAATATGCCTAAACCTAACCTTAATCCTAACCCTAACCTTACAAAAACTATGCGGAGAGAGAAAAAAATAGAATGTTCCCTCGGTGAGACTCGATCATGGGACGTTGTGATTACTGGCCAGGCATTGCTACTAGGTAAGCCACTGAGTCAGCCATCTAACCTGACCTTTTGAGTGGTATTTGAAGCTCCTTTTAGTTTTGTAGTTCAATAGTGACCAGGGCCGGACTGGGACCAAAATTCAGCCCTGGCATTTTGGTCCGAATCGGCCCACCACCCCCCGGGCCGTTTTGTCAACGCGGGGTGGTCCTAAAACGGGAGCAAAAATATAAATAAATAAAAAACTGGCCGAGCGGCCCACCCCCGGTACGCCAAATGGCCAGTCCGCCCCTGATAGTGACGCATTAGGGAGTGAAAATGACAGAGCGGCAATAACTGACGCTTATCTGTGAGAATGTGTTGGTTATACAGTGTTCTGTGATTCCAGGTGTAGATAACAAAACTAAACCAAAAACAAACACACACACACAAAACAGTGCAGTCTTAATAAGTGGTCCATCTGAACACCATCCCACTGAGCATTTTTCGGGCTATTAGACGTTTAAAAAACGTCTAAGGTCTAGGCTAAAACCGGGTTATAATTGGTCTAAAAGTGAAAGTTTTTTCAACGTCTATTCTTAGCCTAGACGTTGATTAGCTGTTTTTTAAGCGTCTATATATAGACCGTCTATATCATAGCCGTTGAAATGACGTCTATAATATAGACGGTCTAAATATAGACGCTTAAAAAACAGCTAATCAACGTCTAGGCTAAGAATAGACGTTGAAAAAACTTTCACTTTTAGACCAATTATAACCTAGTTTTAGACGGAGGTCTAATAGACGACTATGGCTCACTGGGATATAAGTGGTCAGATGGGGGCCCACCAAACGCTTGGTGCAGAAAAGGTTGGGGGATCCAGAAAAGGAGATATAAACTAAATAAATTCACCTTAACTCGGTTGCGTCCATGGGGCGTCATTCCAAAGGGGCTCTTCCACTCGTACAGAGTGAGGAAGAGTGCAGTGATGTGCAAGGCCACAAAGATGCCCACCCACATGGACCAGTGCAGTGGCCACATGAAGGCCCCTATGGGCACGGCCGTGTCCTTGGTGCGCACCAGGATGCCCAGGCTGGTGGAGAAGAAGGGCGAGGTGAAGTCGACGACGCGGCTCCGGATAGAGTTGATGCTGAAGGAGGTGACTGCCAAGTCAGCCACACCATGGAGAAGGTCTCCAACCAACCCCGTCCAGCGGCCGGCCTTCAATGCTCCGTATTTACCATCGCCTACAATGTACAGCTCAAACTCGAACCTAAGACGAGATAAAAAATGATGTGCTCAAAGACTACACGAAACAGAACAACACAGAACACACCAGGCAACATTTTACTACTGCTACTCTACATCCCAACGGATATAGACCGAATCGTCTTGACATCACTATCAACCAAAAATGTATTTGCAGGTAGATAACGTGGCATTGGAGCATTATTCATTAAACTTATTTCTGGAAGAACATGACACTTATGGTATTGTTGTTGACTATTAGAAAGATATTATTTTGTTCTCAATATCCACAGGTTTACAAAATGCACAATCCTACATAGAGCTACCTCTATGCCTGTACTTGACAGACACCAGATACTGACCAGGATACTGACCATGATACTGAGACGAGGATACTCACAGCAGGATACTGACCAGGATACTGACACAATTGGTGTTTGGAACAGTCAGCCAACATGTTTACTGTGTGTGTGTGAGTGCAGGCCAGAGTGACCTTGTGTTATCGTCGAAAGCTTGACACCAGGATACAGTTTGCCTAAAGGTTAGAGGAGCGAAAGGTTCCTTGTTTCGATCTCCCGGACCGGCAGGAAAAATCTGGGTGCGGAAGTGAATGGCAACACTACCTATCCCTCCCCCAACACCGCTGAAGTGCCCTTGAGCAAGGCACTGAACTACTCCAGTGGAGGTGCTCAGTGGCCAGCAGTATGGTTGTACTGGTCAGCTCCCATGGTTTTAATGTGTGTCTATGTGACTGTGTTGAGCGTTGCTGAAAAAGAGCATACCTACCCTGTATACATAAAGGTTAAACCTAGTCTCCTCTTATCTTATATCTTATCTCATGGTTTTACCTCAGGTCCTCGGCCAGTTTCTCCAGCAGGTCGATGCAGTATCCGTAGCAGCACTTGCCGTAATGGTCGGCCATGAAGCTGCTGTTTCCCATGTAGACCTGGTGGAACAGCGTGTCCAGGGTGTGCGTGCTGTTGCTAGCGGCGTCCAGGCAGAAGCGTCCCGCAGGACAGCTTCCGTCCTGGTCCACAGCCCGCGTGAACACAAACGGATGCTCTACCAGGGTCACCACCCTCACCCTGGTCCCTGCCACAGGCATGCTCTCCTTCCACCTCCTTCTCATCCTCCTCCTAGGACCGATAGGGTGATAAGACTTCAAATCAATGTCACCGTTATGTCAAACTTTTGCCTCGATTATGATTAATGAACAATTATACACAAGCTCACAACATGTCGCGATGCGATGTGTTGTGGATCAGCTATGTTTGCAATCTTTGTGTACGCCACCATTTCAAATTGATTTCAGAAAAAAACAATCTAAAATGTAAAATTCTTTCACTAAAAACAGTGAAAATAATATATCTACAAGCTCACAAGATCTCTAAGTTTGTGAGCGTGTAGGTTGGCTATTTTCACTATGATCATTATCAATTTCTGGATTGGGTCCCGGGGAGATGACAAATGTATCTTTGGTCATCTCCCTGGGAACTTTTTTTTACAAAGTTTGGGAACCACTGCTAGGTAGTAATCATTGCTATAGAGTCTATAGCAATATAGAGCTGTTAAACATATTTTTTTGTATTATTATCATAATTATTTTAATTATTATTTTAACAACAACAACAATAACAAGTATCACTTATTGCACCTTCAATTGCCCAGCCCTACCTCCTCCCATCGCCTCCTCCGCCTCCTCTTCCTCTGCCCCCGTAATTTCCTTCCGCTCCCTCCTGGCGCCCCCCGACCCCCCATCCGCCCACCCGCCGCCGCTCCTCCTCCTCCATCAGCTCCAGCCGGCCCGCCTCCCAGCGTCCTACAGTGACCCAGGTGGGCTGGGCCAGGGCGTCTCTCCTCAGCCTCCAGATGTGGAACCTCTGGGAGGTCACGATGAGGGAGAGGTTCTGCTGGACCCGGACCGCTCCGGTCAAACCGGAGAAGGAGGCGTTGGACAGAAACCTGGGAGAACACGGATGACACATCGTATCGTTATCGTTTGTGTGTGTATGTGCGTGCGCGTGCGCGTGTGTGTGTACGTGTGCGTGCGTTGTGACAGTCTGTAGACATAATTATGTCCAAGTTTATTCTTTTTTTATGGTTTTACTTTTTGCACACTAGGTATTTGTTGTTTGTCATGTCTTATGTTTGATTATGTTTAACTTGATTATTATGTTTAACTACTTGTTTATTATTGTTTAGGTGAGAACCCTTTATAAGCCCTTTATGGGTTTCTTTTTCTCACCTGCACTTATTTCTGTATTGTTTTTTAATAATGTTACCTTTGTAATGTTTATTATTGTGCGAATAAAACAATTAAAAAAAATCAAATCCAAGTTTATTCTGGAAGAGTATCGAGCCAGCCAACAGCAATATTCCCTTCACAAGGCTTCAGCCTGGCATGTCCTCTCACTCAGCCCATCTCCTCCCAAAGGTCTCCCTACCTCTGTCTCTCAGTCACTTTATATCCTCATTTATAAGCAGGAATAGACACAAACAGGTGGGGTGTGGGCCCCCCCATCTCCCCATAAAAGGAGTTACTCCCCTGGCCACCCACATCAGTTGGCGTGGAGCAAATGGAACCTCATGATGATACAATCATGAAATGATAGATCGATATTTAACAGTCCAATATTGCCATAACAAGAGGCACACCTCTAATGCTTACCTGGCCAGGTACTGTCCAGATGATGTCACTTTGTGTGCGTTGGGTTTGTCATAACAGTTCTTCGTGTTCTGGGGCAACGCAAGATCTGGTCTCAGAGACGCTGCTGCGGCGACCGCCCGAGCGATCAAATCCAACGCATCACCAACGTAGAAACGTAAGGGCTTCCTGTCCACTTCCCCGTACGCCAAGAGGCCCAGCGGCACACCGATAGACTGCAGAGTTTCTGGGCTCACAGACAAGAGGATTATTATAATTAATGGAGAATTTAAACCATGTTCAACCTATATGTTCAAATAATTGGTCATTATAAGATGGCACCATATCCGTCTACTCACTCTGAGTTTCAGAAACACACCTACCAGTGACATCATCGGCAGGCGGGTTTGGTCATTTCAAACAAGATTTCAAACATGATTATTGTATTACTTTTTATTACTTTTTAATTCATTGCCAAGGATGGGAATGACGATAAAAAAAAATATATATATATATATATAATCTCAAAGGAAGTAGGAGATAACGCTATCCAAATAGTTGCTGCTCCATTCACTTCAATGTTAAATAATAAACGGAGAAAAAAATCCTGTGTTATACCAAGTATTTTTGAGTGAAACATGCCATCTTCAAACATCGAACAACAGATGTCAACGAGGTCACAATGACCTCGTTGACATTTGTTAAACCACACCTGAAAACCCTCTGTGATTAGCAACCATCAGGGGATCAATCATACTGGAGATAAATATTCTGTGACTACTTGAAAAGGTAAGATAATTGCAAAATCCTGGCACTGGGCAAATTGTGGCTTCTATGTCAGCATGCTATAACTTTCCAGGAAGAGAATGGCTGTAGTTTCTATTAGCTTGGAATCCCCATCAATGATGTCACAGGTAGGCAGGTTTCTGAACTGTCCACAACCCACCAAACCAATGAGAGCAACCAGAAATAGTGGCGTTTTATAATAAGCATTAGTGAGGACCATTTTATTTTTATTTATTTCCTTTTTGAATATAACCTCTGACTAATCGATATTACAATTAAAATAATATTATTAATTAAAAACTAATACAAATAATAATAACACTAAAACTAACTACAAGGTTAGTTAGTTAATGAAAATAAATAAAACCAAACCCACTTTAAAAACAAATCAAAACTCAAATGAAATATATAACTATAATAACCTGGACTCAGAGGATGAGCCAGGATCCATTGGACATACGGGAGGGTCAAACCGAGGTCCTGGGCACTGCGCAGGACCGAGGATGAGCACTGGGGGTCCGATCCGAGCAGCAGGACGACAGAGGGGCGACTGGGATTGCTCCGGTGAACCGGGAGGTGTTGGGACAGCAACTGGTGGATCTGGGAGCTGTTGTGTGTCGACTGGTTTGTGAGGTTCAGTAGTGCCCTCAGTCGCCAGTCTGGCCCTAACCTTTGACCTTTAACCCCCGACCCCGGACCCTGGTAAAGGTTGAGGAAGTGCTGCAGGAGCAGAGCCAGTCCTCTGCCTCCCTCTTCTGGCCAGCCTTGGCAGAGCACAGCCATGGCGTCGGTCCAGCCGCTCCTCTGTAGCACAGACATGAGGAGAGACGAGAGAGCTGATGGAGGAACAGCTGTCATCATCTGGAGATGGAAACGGTTCTGGAAAAGACACAGACACAAGGACAACATGTTAGAGTGTGCTGGAGAAAAGCAGTGGCGAAGACAATAATTAGCATGGAGAGCTGAGAAAGCGATTAGATCACACACACACACAGACACAGGGTCTCCAGAAAACCTCTTGAGCCCTATATTCATCGGCTATTTGAAAATAGCCGATATACAAGCTCACAACGAGCTTGTTGATCTGCTATTTCCAAAGAAAAAAATTAATTGTTTTTGCAATATTTGGAACAATTTGGAAACATTTTAACAGCACAAATCTTGTATGAGGGGTCCCTGGCACAAAATATTTTCAGATGGTGGTCCACGAACAAATATACATATTAATTTGGGGGTCCGTGACAGGAAAAGGTTTGAGAACCACTGGTTCAAACAACATTAGGAGGCAAGCCCAAATAAGCCCCTGCCCCAAAAAAATGCAACCCACAACTACCAATATTTACAAGCGACTTTACAGAAAAACAAGCCCAAAGTCGCTTATTATAAGCGGACATGGCAACACTGACAGAGAAAAGAGGGCCAGTTCACCCTTTGTCAAGTCCCATCAGTGGTCCCGCCCCTCTTCGCATCCATTGGTTGTTGTTGCTAGGTGGACACAAATCTCTCTCTGTCCACTACCCCCCCCCCCCCCCCCCCCCCCGTTGCCTTGTATTGATATTCAATTCAGTTTTAGTAAAAAAGAAACATCTCGGGTGTCTATAAACTATAGTGACCGGGCATAACGTGCAGGCCCGGGTTAATGCAAAGGCTTTAGTGGGAGTCAACCTTCAATTTCCCCAACCAACCAGAATGCAGTGGGCGTCCCTCCAAATGTTGTGACGTCAGGGCTCTCAATGCTGCACATTGGGGGAGGAGGAGGGGCGCGGCGCGGGGCGGGTGAGGGTGCACAGATCGGTGAACCAATGGGAGCCCACGGATGTTTTCGCCAGAGATTTTGAATCCGCCCCTCTATGCCAGATATGCCTCTATGCCAGATATTAGACTGCCCCCTGCAGGGGCAGGCTAAGTTGCGACTAGTTGCGTTGCGAATCATTGGTGTGGACTGTCTTGGATAACTGAGTACACAGCAGCTTTCACTCCCCTGCAAGGTGGCTTCTGTCAGCTAGAATGTTTCACCAGCGACTCTGATGAGGATGCATTAACATAATGTTAGTCTATGCACCAGAGATAAAGGCCTTAACTGTCTGTGTGCTCGAGTGGATCTGACGTGTTCTGCTCCTGAGAGCCATTAGACTGCATACAAGGTAGAATGTCCTTGCTGCCCAAACACAGTGGTGGAAGAAGTACTTCGATTTTTACATAAGTAAAAGTAGCAACACCACAACGTAGAGAGTCTCTGTTACAAGTAAAAGTCCTGTATTCAAATGTTTGATTTTAAAAGTACAAACGCATTAGGATAAAAATGTGTTGCTGTCCGGCAGGAACCAGTTAACTCAATTTTTCCGCTTTTGCTTTTTTTCCCCCATAAATCAGTGCTATTGAACACCCTTTATGTCTGTGTGTTGGTAAAAAAGATAGTGAAGCAATGAAAAGTATTACAAAAGTGCTTCTGACAAAAGCAGCTAACTCCATTGGATCCTCAAACTTTATGGTAAACCAGCTAGCTCCAGCAAAGGGGGGTGGAGTTAGCTGGTTTTGCTGACTCCAGGCTCCACCCTCTTTTGACCTCCAACCTCATTGTGAGCTTGGAGGTCCATTCAGCTGTTCTTATCAATGATGTACAAAACCTCCTAACTCCATTTTTGTTTAGTTTTTTTCATTTCCTGAAAAATAAACATTTTGGAGTTAGCTGGTTCCTGCCAGACAGCAGAGATATACTTGTAAGTACAAACTTAAGATTTGTCAAAATCTTTTGAAAATAGCTGATCTACAAGCTTGTAGATCAGCTGTCTTCAAATAATCTTGAAAAGAAATGTGACAAATTTTGAATATTTTTTAAAAATGCAAACATTGGGGGTTCCTGGCACAAAATATTTTCAAATGGGGGTCCATGACCAAATTCATATTAATTTGAGGGTCTTTGACATTGAAGTTTGAGAACCACTGACACACACCACCAACATTGAACTTGAATTATACAAGGATCATACAATGATGAAAACAAATAAGGGAGCTCTGATGTAGTGCTTCCATCACCAGTCTGTCTATTTTTAGAACAACAACCCTATTCAAATGGAACCAGAGATGATTTGTTCTCTCTAATCCTCTGCCAGACCTCGATCCCACCATTCATTGCCATTCATTTGAATTACTGCTGCTCAAGGTGAGAAGAAATCTCCCTTTTGTGTTCAGGAGGCAGACTGTATGTAATGGGGGTAATCTGCAATCCTTTAGTTTCACATAACTTCACACCCTTCTGTATGTCTCCCATGTTTAAGACAGGGGTGGGCAACTTTGATGATGGAGAGGGCCACTATATTTCCACACTCACTCCAGAGGGCCACATTGCATTTACTGTCGGGCCATTCTATGTCACACAAAAGTAGCAAAAAATAGCAGATCTACAAGCTCAAAAGTGCGACACGTTTTGAGCTTGTAGATCTGCTATTTTTGCTATTTTTGAATTGGAATTTTGATTTTTTTTCTTGTGCAATTGTTTTAATTGGAATCCTGAAAAGTAACATTTTTATTTAATTTCATATGCAATTAGTTATACTTATGTTAACTTTATGAACTTAAATACAAATACATTGGACATAAAAAATACAATAGAATTGTAATACTAGTCATTAAGCTACTACTAATATAGACTGAAGTAATTATGTCATGTTTGGAATTGGAACAGCTGAAATCAATCATATATCAGTATTCCGATATTAACCTGCAGGCTGCATTAAGTGAAGGTGCCCATGTATGCCTTAAGATGTAGCTAAAAGCATATAGACATCCCCTAAATGTCTTCTTCTTCTTCTTCTTCTTCTTCTTCTTCTTCTTCTTTCTTTCTTTTTTCTTTTTATTATTACTATTCATGATTGCTATACAACTGGCTTCCAACGTTTGTCAGTGGGCGTATTTTTCAACCCAAAAAGAAGCATGAATACATCGTCCGGACGTCCGATCTGCCCCAAATTTGATGTATCCATAGGGGGTGCCACAAATGTGACAAATGACACTTTTTCTTTACCAATTTTCACCAAATTAAATGTACATAATCTTGGGAGTCATAATGGCAATGAGCGTCACACAGCTTCATCATATTCTAAACCGTTTCCATGTAATTGGCTATCAAAATTAGTGAGGTAATTTTACTCACACAATGTTTACTATATGCAAGTGCCTGGCATCTGTCTAAATAATATGCCATCTAAATTACATTTAAACCTTTGCATAAGACTGCATGGTCATCAAGGCTAACACGCCAGTGTGAGACATGTCGGTGTGACCAGACATTCACGTAAGTATTGGTATCAAGTGGTCATATTTTGTTTGCAGAAAAACAGATTCGAATTTCAAAGATGCAGGTTTATATATGGCATATGTAGGAAAAGTCAGGGAAGGAGAGGCTTCCGAGAGCTTCCTGAGCGACGTTAATTGACTTCAAAATCTGGTTGACCGCTTTGTGATGTATGTGATACAGGAGACCTTTTATGTGGATGTGCAATCAATACTGGTCACTGTAGTCAAGCACTTCAATTATAAGCATATGCTTAGGTTTGGGTTTTGCAGGTACCACTGGTGCCTGATCAGTGATCAATGGAGCCATGTTGTTGTGGTTATTTTATTATTATATGTTTATTATGATATGAAGTATGAAATTGGTATGAAAGGTGATTAATGTATGGTGTGTAATAATAATCAAATTCTGCAAAGTAACTAGTATGTCATGCCCTCAGCCCTTGGACTTTGACTGTGTTTTGTTCGTTTTTGGACTTATTAGGCCTATTTGTGCAGCTTTTTGGTTTTGGTTTTCAGCACTTGAGTAAAGGTACTTTATTGGACCTGAGAGGTCAGGTGTGTGGGCTATAACTTTGATTTCAAACAAGTAAGACGCGCGAACGCTGGAAGCGAACGAGAGGTCAGGTGTGTGGGCTATACTTTTGATTTCAAATCAGGGATTCATTAGAAGATCAGTGAGTCCGAGGTTTCGTTTGGATGCTTAATGGTGAAAGTGTGGAGTTCTAAGGTCAAAATAAAAATTTAGTCCGTTTCCATAATCCGAGTAAGCCTCTAATTCTGTTTGAGCTCAGTGAGGCTGGCACCCCTGTCATCTGGGTAGGTTTTAAACCATTCAATCCGGGAACGCATCTGTGTCATTTTAGATTTGAGCTATAACCATTATTTTATATACTTTGGCTATTCAAAAATAGCAGTTCTACAAGCTCATAGCGCTGCACTGACTGCCGCGCTATGAGCTTGTAGATCGGCTATTGAAAAATCTTGAGAATTTGTGCAAATCTTTGAATATATACTATTTAAAGGGAACATTTTGTCAAATATTTTGTTCCAGGGACCAAATAAGATTTGAGTTACAAATGTTAAAAAATATATATATTCAAAGATTTGCACAAATCTTCACGATTAAAAACAAATAGCAGATCTACAAGCTCATAGCGCGGCATTCGGTGCTGCGCTTTGAGCTTTTAGATCTGCTATTTTCTAAATAGCCAAAGAAATCTAAAATGACACAGATGCGTTCCCGGTTTTAAGGGGTTAATGCTCACTCCTTGTGGGGAAGTCACCAAAGAAATGCAAATTGCGTTGTGGCTGAGAAAGACTTAGATCAGGGGTTCCCAACGTTTTGCGGATCAGGTCCCCACTGGAAAAAGCCGGAACGCCAGATGGGTGGGCCGCGTGCATTTCTGTTTTGAGTCTGTTTATGTTAAAGGAGCACTTCGCCCATTTTCAACCATATCTTTATCAAATTGGTCTTCATTCGTCTTCACTCATGTTCATTATAAGATGGCACCATTTCTGTCTACTTAGTTACACTGTGTCTCATATTGGTGGGCTGTGGACCGTTCAGAAACCTGCCTACCAATGACATAATCAGTGGGGATTCCAAGCTAGTAGAAACTACAGCCATAAGTTCTCTTCCTGGAAAGTTAGCATGTTGAAATTCAGCATTAAAAATAATATTAATCTTGTTTGCAATGGCCAAACCAGGCTACCGATGATGTCACTGGTAGGTAGGTTTCTTAACTGTCCACAGCCCTCCTCTGAGACACAGAGCAAGTAGACAGTGACTTCTTAGGTACTATCTTAGGTACCGTACTTGAGTAAATGTACTCTCCACCACTGCTGGGGACAAAGATAAAAGAGGTGATCGGGACGGTTTCAGAAAGGTACATAGGATCAAAGGAAGTCAACAGCGCTGGATCAATAGATGAGAACAAGGATTCCTTAATTGATCTTGAGGTTGGATTCAGAGACGATCCCTTGCGTTTTCAAAGCATTGTGTCAAGAGTAATATGGTTTGATTGATTGATTAAACACTTTATTGAAAATGAATTCAAAAGGATAAAAAGCACAATGAAGCCTGGAGGCTTGTTTCCATTGTGGTCCTCTGGGGGCAGTGGATCTCAAAGTGGGGTCCGGGGAGACCCCGAGACAGAAGACGGGAGCGGAGGCCATCGCGGATGTGATGAGGAGAGGCAGACTGCAATGGTATGGACACGTAGTGAGGAAGGGAGAGAATGATTGGGTGAAGAAAGTAATGTTGATTAACTTAGAGGGGACAAGACCCACTGGCCGGCCTAAGAAGACCTGGCAGACGACCGTGTTGGCTGACATGAAAGCATTTGTTTAGTGTCACAAACATATAAACAAATAGTGTTCGAGTTCCAATTGTGTCTACTCACTCCTTGTATTGTCACTTCCAAATGCACTTGTTTATATACTGTATCCTGCTATGTGAGTTTTCTCTCCTGATTGGGTAGAATGTATATCCCAACCTGAAAAAGCATTTTCTGTTTACTAAAGAGCTGGAGAGACAGGGACATTACTGAACAAACACTCTATAGCAATGATTATCAAAATAGAGCTATTTAACACTTTAACAAACACATATTTACTGCAAGTTTAAGCCTTTGTCTTTTTTCCCCTGTATACTGATTGTGTTTTTCTTTGCGATTGTTTTTATTATCTTATATTCGTCATTCTATTATCATCTAAGGCCTGGCCTGACTTACTCCTGGAGTTTTTGTGCAGCCTGTCTAGGTTTGAGTAACTGTTACTATGCCTATGTCGGTACTATGTCGGTACCTAGGCTCTCAGGGGTTGAGGTATTGGGTAAGGCACAGTGGTGTGTTCTACCGTGTTACGCAATATGCTACGTAGTGTGACCTGCAGATAATTTTCATAGCCAAGCGTAGCCATCCAGAAACCGTCCAAGGAAAAGTCTGATACGCAGGAGGAGGGGCTGGGGGGCTGCAATACTGTAAACCTCAGTTCAAATTGCCTTTTTCGTGTGATAATGTGGCGTCTGAGGTTAGGGCTTATGTGGCTATTGTCTTGAAGTGATAATGACCGCTGGCCATTGGAGTAATTCACACATTAACTACTTAACAATAGAGCTATTATTTAATTCGACGACCATGCGCGTGCACGTGTCATGCATGGGAGGGAATATTTATAGTATGCCCTCTGAAAAAAAAACTAGAACACACCACTGGTAAGGCACTGGTTCTCAATGTCGAGTCCAGGGACAACCAACGCTCTAAATGGACCCTGTAACTCTGAGAGTGTACAATTGGAACCAAATGGACCATTTGTGTGCTCTCTGAGTTAAATAAGCACTGAGGATTTTGCATTGTAGACTGGGTTTGCGGTATAGTTTCAGTGATTCCCAACCTTTTTCATTTCAAGAACCCCCGGTTTTATAAATGGCATTTCATACCTTTTTTTAAACAGGCATTTCATACCTTTTTCTTTGGGTATTATCGTTATTTCTGGGACCCCTCTACACCGTAAAAGTCTTAATTTAACTCAGAGTGTACAAATGCAACCAAATGGACCCACATGTGTGCACTCTCAGAGTTACAAACCTGTAAGGGTACATTTGGACCCCCGGTGGTCCCCGGACTGAACGTTGAGAACCAGTTGGCATATGGAATCTCTGTTGAGGGCAGTGTTGTAAAGTAACTAAGTACATTTACTCAAGTACTGTACTTAAGTACAATTTTGAGGTACTTTTACTTTACTGGATTATTTCCAATTGTCAATACTTTTACTTATACTCCGATCTCAGGAGGCAAATACTGTACTTTTACTCCACTACAATTATTTAAAAACTTTAGTTACTAGTTACTTTTCAGATATAAATTATGAGATTAAGAAACATACATTAACCACTTTAGCCCTATTTTATAACTAGGCTATTTGAAAATAGCCGATCTACAAGCTCACAACATGTCGCGATGCGTTGTGAGCTTGTAGATCTGCTATTTTCAAACATTCTAGTACTTTTACTTTTGGTCCTTTAAGTACATTTTGATGCCGATATTTTTGTACTTTCACTCAAGTACATTTTTAATTCCGGACTTTTACTAATAACAGAGTACTTCTACATTGCAGTATTGATACTTTTCCTCAAGTAAAACATTTGAGTACTTTTTTTCCACCACTGGTTGAGGGACACTATTGATCACATTTACATAACCACATCACCAGGGGACGGCGGTCCAATACAATTACCACTGAGTAAATGCATTGAACAAATAATTGGATGTGCCAGAATTGTCTCTCTTCAGCCAAGGAAGGCCATGATTAAAAGTCACTGCTCGGCTTCAATGAGTAATGTTAAAAAACACAAGCCAAGCCAGACATCTTGGTGCAGTCATGGACTCAGACAATTAAGTCATGGATTAAAAGACTTATGGCTCAGCAGGATTTAGAGGAAAAAAAGACCTGTCAATGCCTTTATTTTCAGTAGAGCTAACAACTGTAAACTCTGTCTTTACAGGTCTCCCTAAAATGATTAATCAGCCGACTGCAGTTGATTCAAAATGCCGCTGCATGCTCGAGTCCTTACTAATACCAAGAAAGGGGAGCAGATCCCTCCAGTTCTTAGATCTTTAAACTGTAGCCTTGCCGAGCCCATGTGGCCCTTAGGTCAGGAGCCTATCTCCTGTTTCTGTAGCTTGAGTATGTCTATAGTGTAGTATTCGTTTTTTAAGTCTGACGTCATTTTGTAGTCCGACGTCACTTCCGGGTCCAAGAGGCACCAAGCGCCGTCCACTCTTCATTGTAAACAAACATGTCGGAACCCGTAAATCTTTTTACAATAACCTCCTTTTTCAGAAATGAACCATTGAGGGTTAATAAGGGTCTTAATGCTAATATCATAGACAGTAAAAAAAAGTAGGCTAAAATATTTATGTACATATTTATGTATTATTATGATTAACATTATAATATTTATTTTTTATATTTATATATATTTATATATAGATATATATAAAATAACGATTTCCTCTTCTCTTTGTCGTTGCCAGGGAAGTGGTAGAATGACACTTCGTCGTTATTTCAGTCTCAGATCTGTTAAAACAGCAAGGGACACAGCACTGCGCATATTGGCAAAACACACACTTGGACCCGGAAGTTGTTCTGACGGGGCGCAACGTCACAGCTTAACAACAGAATGGTCTTTGGTGTGACTCGGCCAGGGATTGAACCTCGACCTCCCAGTCTCCGGGCGGACACTCTAACCACAAGGCCACAGATCTTCACACTGGCTCCCTGTCAAATAATCTATTTCAAGATAGTACTGGTTGGTTTATAAAGCATTGAATGGCTTAGGGCCAAATTACGTGTATGATCTGATCTTTTGAACCATCCAGACCTCTCAGGTCAAGTGGGACAGGTCTGCTTTATTATGTCCCCAGACTCAATGAAGAACTAAATGCGGGGAGGAAGCGCTCAGTGTCCAACTGTCCTTTTGTAATGTGTCCTTTTGCTCGAACCATTTTTACATAGAAATAAACGTGCCTTGCCTTACTGTGTTTCTTTGTCTATTCTGAAGATTATTTTTAAAACAGCACAGCACTGGGAGGTAGTACAAAAAATTATTTCACCCACTCTGTAAACTTGTAATGTGACAAAACTGAAGCAGAGAGAGAGAGAGAGCGAGAGAGAGAGAGAGAGAGAGAGAGAGAGAGAGAGAGAGAGAGGTGGATGGCGTTGCAGGTTGACGTACGTTAGGGGTGAATCATCCAGCTATTATCCAGTTATTATCCATAACATCTGAAACTAATGAGCGCTACTTGGCTGTCAGACTTTTAGGCTCTATCGTCCTCATCAGAGCTAACAGCTGTGATGAGGACGACAGTGTGATTCCACTCAGATTGGAATGTTCCGTCTCAGATCTCTGTACAAGCTACAGTGAAATGGTGCAGCAGGAGCACGGCTGATTAGTTCTATCTGATCCGAGTCGTTGGTGGAAGATAGTACTCAGGTATTTTACTTAACTCATTTAAGACCTGAAGCCGATTCTACAAATGCCCTCTAAATCCCAACAGTATTCTGAAAGATGTTTGTTTCTATGTCAGTGGTTCTCAAACGTTTTCATGTCAAGGACCCCCAAAATGATATGTATTTGGCCGCCGACCCCCATCTCAAAATATTTTGTTTCAGGGACTCCCAGAAGAAAAAGAATGTTAAAAATGTTCGCTTTAAAAATATATATATTCAGAGATTTGCACACATTTTCACGATTAAAAAAAAATAGCAGATCTACGCTATGAGCTTGTATATCTGCTATTTTTGAATAGCCAAAGCGTAAAATCTAAAATCCCAGGCCTTAATGGGTTAAAGGGGTATTCACTTCTTTAAAACACTTCTGGGCTCATTTTCACGTCTACTCAGACGTGAAAAGAATTCATCAAGTTTGAAGTTGCTTGATTCAATACTTAGAAATGTTATATTCATTTTATCAGACACCTCCTATGTAAACCATATTCAATCAAGTTAGACTCATTGAAAAGACACGTCCTTGGTTCTGGTGACTGATATTGTCCTTGAAATGTGTGAGGGGCCGTTTCCAGGAAGAGAAAGGCTGTAGTTAGTGCGGTTCGAGTTGAGCCCTCACGGCCGCACACAGGAAAATAAATACTTCAAGTCCAATGTACAGCAGCTGTAGTAACAGTTACTTCAGGACCATGGACAGCAACTGTAGTGACAGTTACTTCAGAACCATGGACAGCAGCTATAGTTACTTCAGTAACATGGATAGCAGCTGCAGTTACTTCAGGACCATGGACAGCAGCTGTAGTTATGTCAGGACCATGGATATCAGCTACAGTTAATTCAGTACCATGGACAGCAGCTGTAGTTATTTCAGGACCATGGACAGCAGCTGAAGACATCTCTGTGCTATTTTCAGGGCCTCTCTCTCTCTCTCTCTCTCTCTCTCTCTCTCTCTCTCTCTCTCTCAGAGATTTACACTTTGTCGTTCTATATTAAAATTGCCTTGAAGGTGGGTTGACAAATGTAGCTTGCGAGGCGCACCCTTGCTCCGATCTGTACCAAACTTGGTACAAACATTGTTCAGGGGACTGCGCCATCAGAATAGCCACACTAGTATGGACCATGTGTGGCCCCCAGGGGCTACATCAGGGTGCCCAGGGGCCACAGATGCACCGTTGATCCGATCCGCACCAAACGTGGTAAAAACATTGTTCAGGGGACTGATCAGAATAGCCACACCAGGGACCACGTGTGGCCCCCTGGGGCCTTAACAATAGTTACACTGTGTAACTATTGTTCCCCTATATGGAGTCCTGTATCAGGCCAAAATATGGATTCTAGGGATATAGATCAGTATATGACGTTATATTGATGATGCATTCTCCACATATGGGGATTTGTGGTTTTATCAATATTTATGGGAGATCCGCTGATCCACCGACTTCCCACATCACACCCTCAGGTTCTCAGTGATCCGCATGGTGAGTTTCTTTTCTCATATATCGGTATGCCTATATGGGCATAAGGGTTGGGTCGGCGGCTCTGGAGAACTGGCTCTCCGTTTATGCCTATCTATGGGAGTATCAAATTGGCGATTCTAGACAACCGGCTATCCGACTGACTCGGCGCCAGGCACGTCGCTCCCTCAGGTCCTCTGCGACGTGCGCTCCAAGTTAGAAGTCGGTCGGTCTGACGTTTCTCGAGATACGTTAACTACAGGCAGACAAACAGACAGACAGATGGACAGAGAGTTTGCGCATTTATAGTAGGAGATAGTGCTGATTCATGTAAATACAGCAACTAAATATTTTCTAAATATAACTAAATCTAATTGTCAAGGTTTAGCCCAGCCGTTCCCAAACTTTACTAGATCAGGGCCAACTTGAAAATCTCAAAAGCATCCGTGGCCCACCTATCTGACCACTTAACACGGCAGCCAAATGTTTAAATATCTTTTTTAATGATCAATCAATCGATTTTGTTCCAGCTTGATCTAGATCAATGGAACTAAAGTATACTTCCTAGTTCCTATTGATTCGTATCACAATGAAAACACATTATTTAAGGTTTTAAAGAGGAAAAATACCATGAGTTTTTGTCTCCGTCAGGCCGTAAGGCATGGCCGAGACTATGTTTTGCTCCCTGTCCGTCCGTCCGTGTGTGTGTCTGTGTGTGTCCGTCCCTCCTTCTGTCTGTGGACAGCTAATCTCCTGTGGCGTTAGCTTGATCGCAGCAAACATTGTGCACACACACTCCCTGGATGCCAGAGCAGAACCTCTGCCCCAAATGTTTCACCAGGGCCTGTTATAGCGCCACTGGCACTGTACTCCTACAGATTTTGTCCAAACATCACGCAAATCGGTACACAGTATCTCTATAGTCAAGTGATTAAGATGGATCCGTCGGATTTTTCATTTTCCGAACATTGCTGGTGCACAAGAACCTACCTGACCAGGCGGAGACCTGTGCTCCGAGAAGCACTTTTTCTAGTTACATTATGTTTTTTATAGAACATTATAAATACAACTAGTCGCAACTCCTTGCAACAAAACAGTTTTAAGGTCAACCACACCAATGCAACTCCTTGCAACTGACATTGCAAATGACATCTCATTGGGTCATGCTCTTAAAAATTACTTCTGATAAGACCAGATTGGATTCTACTCTCTAGGTGAGCCATTTTCATTCTGACTATCCAAACTATCAGACAAAAGGTGCAGAGAAAACAAAATCCTTGCTTATCCCAAATGAATGAAATGCTAATTCACACCGGACTATTTATAAGAGAACGTCAGTGTTTGTTGAAATATGGTTGGTCATTTGCTGTGGAATTACTACTTTACAAATTAAGTAAATGGCCAATAGGCTCTATGAACAGCAGCCATATTGTGAATAAATTCACAGGTGTTGCCAATGATACTAATGAAGGCTCTGGTCCATTCTGGTGGAACAGAGTCAGGGTGCTGATATTGTTCATATTGGCTCACTGGAAACACTTTGCTACACCAGTGGTTCTAAAATTGTGGTCCAGGGACCCTAACTGTTCCTTGAGGGGGTTCCAAATGGACCCTTACGGGTGTGTAACGAGAGTGTACAAATGGAACCATTTCAACCACTGTTTCATTTGTACTCTCAGAGTTATGGGGGTCGTGGAAATTAAAACGTCTGAGAACTGTGCTACACTAAAATGGAACAGGGCCTTCATTAGTATCATTGGTAACACCTGTGAAGGAAGTCATAATATGGCTGTTGTGCAAAGAGCCTATTCGAAATGGATTAAAAACACAGAAATTACCCGACACGCTTGTCCCGTGTTTCAGATGGCTAAAATATGACTAAACTAAAGACATTTTATTCAACGGATTAAAACTAAATCAAAATGTGCTGTCAAAAGTAGCACTGGTTCAAAACGGTTACATTTCTAAAACATCAGACATACTGCATAATATAGCAGGAAGCTCCACACATGGGAATTCCCCCAGGGATCAATAAAATGTTATCTTATCTTATGTAGACATCTGCCTCCTGGATCCCTGGCTTCTCAGAGCCTTTATGATATTTTGGGCCCTTACGGCTTCAAGACATATTCACAATTTTTAAGGAGCTATTATACGTGTATATTTACTTCTTTATAAAGAAACATAAATTGCAGAGTTATGAAGAGACTTTCACACAATAATGTATTTTTATCTTCCTTGTCCTGTAAGCCTCTTTCTAATCTCTCTCTCTCTCTCTCTCTCTCTCTCTCTCTCTCTCTCTCTCTCTCTCTCTCTCTCTCTCTCTCTCTCTCTCTCTCTCTCTCTCTCTCTCTCTCTCTCTCTCTCTCTCTCTCTCTCTCTTCTCTCTGAGGTAGAAGATTTCTGCCTGACAGCAACGATATGATATAACATTCCTTTAGTACAGTACAATATACGGTACAGCAGGTGGTTCGAAAAATTGTGAGGGTTTGTTTTTATATATGTTTTTATTCTGTACAAAAATGTGGTTGTAATGACTTAATAATAATAAGTGTAATAAGAGCGAGAGACGGAGTCTAAAGTGAGACTGAGACTTCTGATTCTTCACTACGTGCTTTCTTCCCTACCTTTTCAAACTGCAATTAACATTTATTTGTATTGTTGCATTTTTTTTTATCGTTGTGGGTACTTCAGTTGAACTTGAGACAGAAGGGGTTCAGTGCTCAGAAAAGGTAGAGAACCCCTTGATTTGAACAAACAAATGAGTTTGTCTCTACTATCCAACACCAGGTCAAACCAGACAAACATGTCTTATTAAGCTGACTGTTAATCAGACATATTTAACCCTATTATAGATAGTGACCCTCAAACCGTAGAGTCAACTAACTGATGTTTTATTCATGAGCTATATTCCCTTGTAAAACTCAGAGAAATGTTTAAGCGTGATAATTGAGTTGGAAAAGGAGGTTGCTTTGAAACAATGGGATTCTAAGTGGACTTCTAAACCTAAAATCCACTGAGCATTTTCAGAAGAAAATGAAAAAGGTAGCACATGCAGATTGCCAAAATGTAATCTTTCCTCCCAGGCCAGGATAAAGTCATTCATGCTCTCATTTTATCCCAGTTAGACTGCTGCAATTGCAACTCACCATAGGAGTTGCTGGTTGTACAGCATGTATGTTGTACAGCATGTAAATAGTCCTACCTACTTAATGTGACACACTCTTGACCTAGTGCTCTCTCTCATGGTGTCTGGACAATCTGGACATGTTAGAATGCCCGCCCTCAAACCATAAAGCCTTGCTTTTTCAGACCCTCCCAAGCCACGTACAGGCATCTCCAATTCCAGTCAGCGCTGTCAACAGGGATCTCCAGTCATTCCTTTCAATTCCCCACTTCATCAGTGGTGTAAAGTACATTTACTCAAGTACTGTACTTAAGTACAATTTTGAGGTACTTTACTGCAGTATTTTCAATTGTCTATACTTTTAATTCTACTCCACTACATCTCAGAGGCAAATATTGTACTTTTACTTCACTACAATTATTTGAAAACTTTAGTTACTAGTTACTTTGCAGATTATTACATTATAAAACATACATTACAGACGAGGTGCCGTGATTTTCAGTGATCCCCCCCCCCCCCCCCTAAAACATAATCATCAGGTATTATGGTTATACTAGGAGGAAGATTTTTTTCAAAAAAGTGTACAGAAAGTGTTAAAATTATGTTTTTATGTGGACACGCCTCCAGTTCATTAAGTATACTTGGTTCTCACCTTAGCACCTCCTCCACCACCTTAGCACCACCCACCTGTACTAGTCCCTCCTCCTCCTCATGCCCACACCTGTTGTGTTATGATGATGAGGGGGAGGGTATAATTTTACTGTCTCATTAAAGTGCTGTTTTTCTATTGGCACGTTTGACCCTCAAGGTTTCAGCCTCCAGGAAGAAACTCAAAATAGTCGGAGAAGATATAAAATACCATAAAAACACCACCAGGGGGCTTAATGGAGTTCTATCAACCTCACAGACACATGAAAAACAGAAAAAGTGCAAAACCATGGCACCACCTCTTTAACCACTTTAGACCTAGGCTATTTGAAAATGGGACGGCGTTGTGAGCTTGTAGATCTGCTATTTTCAAACATTTTTGTACTTTTACTTTAAGTACATTTTGATACCAATACTTTTGTACTTTTACTCAATTTTCATTTCCGGACATTTACTTGTAACAGAGTACTTCTACATTGCAGTATTGATGCTTTTACTTAAGTAAAACATTTGAGTACTTTGCAATGCAGGAAGGCCGAACGACAATGGGAGAAGCTCACTTCTTCACACAACCATGTTAGAGTCTGCTGTTAAGGATGCCAGATGCAACTTTTTTCAAAGCGCATTACCTCACACTCCCATAACCCCAGGGTGTTATTTAAAGCAAACTGTCTTTAGCTCACGGCCATTCAGCCACTAGAAGCCTCTTCAGAAAGATGTGAAGGGTTCCTTCACCATTTCATAAATAAGCTATCTCCAGATCCCAGAGTTCTGGAGGACTGTCCACTGCTGCTTTCTCAACTCTGTGTTGAATTCCGGACTTTTACTTGTAACAGAGTACTTCTACATCGCAGTATTGATACTTTTACTCAAGTAACACATGTAAGTACTTTTTCCACCACTGCTCTTCACATGTGGTGTTCCGCAGGGATATATTTTGGGCCCTTTATTGTTATCACATTAAGTACCACTGTTATGCTAATGACACGCAGCTCTACATCCCGCATTTTTTGAATGAAGACCTTCCTGTCGGCCCCAGATCCTGAAAAGGTCATTCATGCTTAATCTCATCACGCTCATAGATTGCTGTGATTCCCTCTACTCTGGCCTCAGCAAAGAAAAGTGTTACATGTGCTACACTATTGCAAATGGAACAGAGCCTTAATTAGAATGAAGTTACAAAGAGAAGTCCAACGCGTCTCAACCAGTTAGCGGTAGAGGGGCTCGGTGCTCAACAGGGACAACTTGAATAAGAGAGAAAAATACCGGGGCACTTCAGGAGAGATTACCCAAATAAAATACTGGAGCACTCGACTGGGTCTACCCGTATTTATTATGTTGCAGGGGTGACTGACGTTTTGACTTCCTCAGAGTCAAACAGTTTGACTCTCCCAGCAGCATAAGGCAGTAGGGAGTTAGTGATACGGGAGCATAAGGCAGTAGAGACTCAGCGATAAGAGTCATCAAAGGCACCGCTTACTTCACACTGGGTGTGATTTGTTTGTTAGGAACGAGGTGGTAAGCACGCACATCCTAAAACAATTAATCGGATGCTGGACAACAATATGTACATTAGGAAAAGAGGGGATCATTTAAGCACCGTTTAAGCTCCCAGTAGAAGAGTTTATTTATTGTTAGGCAACGTTTCGACCGTAACTGGTCTTCATCAGGTCTGAAGACCTGATGAAGACCAGTTACGGTCGAAACGGTGTGCGGACTTCCCCTCTTTTCCTGTGCTTTGCTTGTTTACACAGTTGGAACTGAACAGAGGCACGGTTCCTACCTGGGTGCTGAGCGGCTCGCCATGTTCAACGATGCTGATGAATGGGATCTCCAGAACGGAAGCCATGAGGTCCACCTGTAGCAGCTCGTCTTGGTTCTGCGGGAAAGCCAACAGAGCGTGGACCCGCTGGACCACCAGTCCCTGACACACACACCTGAACACGGACTGAGGGTCGCCGCTGGCGGGCTGGCGGGCCAGGAGCTCCAAGCTCAAGTTAAAGGGCAAGAGGTCACTCTGGTCCTGTCGGATCCCGGCCAGGGCTCGGCTCAGCGCGGCTCGCACCGGGGCGGAATTGCGGCTGGGGAGCAGCGCACCGACGCGCACCGCGTGCACGGTCCTCCTCTGAGCCAGGACGCAGGGCTCCGGGTGGAGGTGAGACGGATGGATGAGGCTCTGCAGAAGGAGTTGGAATCCCAGGCAACATGTGGAGGACACGAAATAATTTGAATCCATCTCTCCCGGACGCCAGTTGGCATTACATTCACATCAAACTTTAAGTATCATTGAATGACATTGCAAGTCATCTCTCCTGTCACCATGATAGAATTTAAATTCATCTCGATTTCTTTTCCTTCTGCTGCTCGATGGCTTTGGTGTAGTGAGTGCAGCGCTGCAGATTAGAGGAGCGAAGGAGTCAGAATGAGAGGCGCGCACGCGCGTGTGTGTGTGTGTCCCCTCCCTCTCTCTCTCTCTCTCTCTCTCTCCCCCCCCCCCCCGAATTAATGAATGGATGGATCATTTTAGTCATGCCACCAAAGTGGCGCATCACACACAGGTTTTAAATATTTAGATTATTTCAGCTCCCAGTACTATGACTATAAACAATCAAGACCTTTCTGTATATGCTGTATATCTCTGCTGTCCGGCAGGAACCAGTTAACTCCAAAATTTTCATTTTTCAGGAAATGAAAAAAACAAAACAAAAAGTGGAGTTAGGAGGTTTTGTTCATCATTGATAAGAACAGCTGGCAGCTTGTTAATGTTTTAATTTCATTGCAGGTTGTTTTTTACCAACACACAGATGTAAAGGGTGAAAAAAAATACAAAAGCGGAAAAATGGAGTTAGCTGATTCCTGCCGGACAGCAACGATATGTTGATGAATTGAATGCGTAGGTCGACAATGGAAACAAGTCCCCAGGATTTTTTGGTGTTATCCTTTTAGCCTTAATGTTTTACTGTACCACGTGCTGTTTACATTTCTGACTAATATAGTATTCAATCAATCAATTAAATTAATATATTAATAGATCAAATCAGGTACTGTACCCTAATATACTCTTACTCCAAATAGTACAATAGCCTAAACACACACATGAATGATTCATAATATTGTTACAACCTGACTCAGGGTTGCAACAAAAGTGAGACACAGGCAGGGTTAAAAGTATATAAAATGTCTTTACTTAAAGATAAACTAAATAAACAACAGCAAACATAACATGTCAGTAAATATGAATGATCATCAGTGTGTAAGCAGCGTATGGGTGCGAGTGTATGTGCAGTGTGAATGTTGTAAGGTGTAAACCAAGGTAGGTTAACAAACAAACTGTGGAGAGAGGAGAGAGACTCTGACAGAAAGAGGACTGATTTTAAAGCCCTCAGAGCAATAGGCTCAGGTGCTCCAGATCAGAGCTGATGGCCTCCCAGCTCCACCTACCAGGCATCCACAACAGACTAGCACTGGTAGACAGAGTGGGAGGGCGTCACAATAATAATAATAATAAATATAGCTGCAAGCAGCGATAAGCGGGGCCAGGGAATGCAGAAAGAAAAAAGAAAGAAGCAATGATAAGTAATATGCACAATAAGCCATAGAAACATAGAAGAATGAACTTGAGAGAAAGAAGACCATGCAATTAACAAATGAGCATTTTAAACCCTCACTAACCCTAACCTCAGTAAAACAACGCCTAAGCCTATCCTCAAGAAACACAATGTGTAAACCCAAGGCTGCCAAATCATGATCACCTCAATACATTGTCGCGGACAGGGATCGAACCAGCGACCTACGGACTCCAAGACTGCCTTTCTTCTCATTGAGCTAGATATATGGCTTCCCTGATAGTGTCTGTTGATATTTATAAGTATTTACGTCCATTTTGAACCAGGCCTCTGTGTCCCGAACTACTCTAGATCACTGGTTCACAAACCATTTACCAATAAAGGCATTTTTGTGTCTCCTCGGAACGAAAACTAGTGAAAGTAGCCGATCTACAAGCTCACAAAACGTTGCTATCTGAAAAGTTGTGAGATTGTAGATCGGCTATTTTCACAATGAAGTATGTCATACATTAAAAGAGAGACAAAACTATAAGTAATATGCACAATAAGAGAGAGAGAGACACATGGAAACGGAATAGATTGAAGAGATAAGGATAAGGATTATTCCTTTAACAGGTCCGTTCATGAAAGTCCTTGCGGTCTTGTTTCCAATGAGGGCCTGTGAGCAATTAGGGGTTAAGAGTCTTGCTCAGGGACAAATTTCATTTCATCGACGCATTTGCTGGCCTGGCTATGGCCGCTCCGCAAGAGAGGGAGAGAGAGACATGGAAACGGAATAGATTGAAGAGAGAGACATGGAAACGGAATAGATTGAAGAGAGAGAGAGAGAGACATGGAAACAGAATAGATTGAAGAGAGAGAGAGACATGGAAACATAATAGATTGAAGAGAGAGGGAGATGGAAGCAGAATGGATTGATTGGACATCTCAACCTATTGCCATTAACAGGAATCGAACCCTCAACCTTCGGATTGAAAGGCTGCAACACTACCTATAGTGCTATAGCTTTGTCCAGGCTGAGGTTGTCTGTTGAAGATAAAAGTGAACCAGTGAAAGCAGCCGATCTACAAGCTCAGAAACACGTTGCTATCTGAAAAGTTTTCAGATTGTAGATCGGCTATTTTCAGAATGAAGTATGTCATACATTGCAAAAACTTACCTTCTCAGATAAGCATTTCATGTTATCTTTATCAATTGCATATGTATTCATTAATACAGTCTTGTTGTTTGCAATGCACTTTAAATGAAGTCTCCACCAAGTGAGGCTTCAACCGGCAGCCTTGATGTTGTGAAACATTCACTTAAGTGGGAAGCCATTGGACCAACCTGATCCAGTGAAAACGGAGGTCAGACAGATGATACCATTTCACGCAAATAACTGAAAAATCCTGGGTTTAAGTGTTTTTCAAACTGCTCAAAATTGCGGACAATCTAAGGGCGGAGAGAGAGACATGGAAACTGAATAGATTGAAGAGAGAGAGACATGGAAACATAATAGATTGAAGAGAGAGAAAGATGGAAGCAGAATGGATTGATTGGACGTCTCAACCTATTGCCATTAACAGGAATCTAACCCTCAACCTTCGGATTGACAGGCTGCAACACTACCTATAGTGCTATAGCTTTGTCTAGGCTGAGGTTGTCTGTTGAAGATAAAAGTGAACCAGTGAAAGCAGCCGATCTACAAGCTCAGAAACACGTTGCTATCTGAAAAGTTTTGAGATTGTAAATCGGCTATTTTCAGAATGAAGTATGTCATACATTGAAAAGACATACTCTCAAATAAGCATTTCAGGTTATCTTTAACAATTGCACTTGCATTAATTGACACAATCATGTTGTGTGCAATGCAACTTAAATGAAGTCTGCATCAAGTGAGGCTTGAACTGGCAACCTTGATGTTCTAAGGCACACACTTAAGCGAGAAGCCATTGGACCAACAGACCTGACCTGGTGAGAGAGAGAGAGAGAGAGAGAGAGAGAGAGAGAGAGAGAGAGAGAGAGAGAGAGAGAGAGAGAGAGAGAGAGAGAGAGAGAGAGAGAGAGAGAGAGAGAGAGAGAGAGAGAGAGAGAGAGAGAGAGAGAGAGAGAGAGAGAGAGATGGTTCATAAATCATAGGCATTACATTGACCCCTCTATAATGAATCCTTCTGGGATTATGGAATAGGATTTATAATAGAATTGAGACAGACTGATGCTAATTTACTGGACTCAAAGCATTTTTTTTTATAAACCAAAGATAATTTGAACGATCTGAGGTGATTTCAGAAAACTCATTAGAGAGATCTTCAGTACTGTAGTGTGTGTGTGTGTGTGTGTGTGTGTGTGTGTGTGTGTGTGTGTGTGTGTGTGTGTGTGTGTGTGTGTGTGTGTGTGTGTGTGTGTGTGTGTGTGTGTGTGTGTGTGAGGGGGGAGGGGGTACACAGCCTACAGCAGAGACTTTTCAAAGGCATCAGTACGACTTAGTGAGGAGAGAAAAGGACAGTTGAATCACCCTAAATGTGACACCCTGAGACAAGATGGCTGTTTCACCCCATGATGACCTCTGACACCCTGACCGCTGTTACGCCACAACTGACGACCTATTAAAATACAGTGACAGCCTGAGACAAATCATTTGACTCCAGTAGATCTGCTATTTTTGTATTTTTGTGACCCATAAATACGGGTCCGCAACCCAAAATTGGGTCACAACCCTATGATTGGGAAACACTGAAAAAGGCTCTCTTTCTCCCTCCCTTGCTTGCCTTGCACTGAGCGTGCTCTGGTCTGATGTCAAACACAATCTCCTCTCCCTCTCTAATCCTAACCCTCTATTCCTATTAATAAAGGCTCAGAAAAGCACCCCCAAAATAACTGGGGAAAAAAGGAAAAAGACACAAGTACAGAAGTCAAACTTTTTTTATCTATTTCAAGGACCCCCACAACTTCAACACCATCCAATCCCAACTGCTAACGCAGAAGCTCGCGGTGATGTGCGTGGACCGCGTCATGGTGGCATGGATCATGGACTATCTTACAGGTAGACCGCAGTACGTGAGACTGCAGGGATGTCGGTCTGATATTTAGTGAGCAACACAGACTCCCCACGGCACCTCGCTGTCATCCGTCCTGTTCAATCTCTACACCTCTGACTTACAGTTCAGCTCCAAGACATGTCACAGAAGTTCTCTGAAAGATTCATTTACCCCAGGAGGAAGTTAGTTCACAAACTTGGACACATCATCAGTGTTGTTTCCTGGAGTCACTGGGTGTTTCGGGTCTTGCAACAGACACCCTCCTCCAGGCGACCTGACCGAGGCTGACCAGACCCTGGCCTGTGTCCAAGTGGCATGTTACAGCCCCCACTGTCTCATGGCAGCTTGGAGGCTGTATGTAATATCGCCGGTGTATTCCATTCAGCAGTAACACTGTGGTGTGCGCTTAGTGTTCTGATTTATGTTGACACTGTAACGATATCTGTGTTTTCTAACGCCTGTCTGATTGTGTGTATTTGCTTCTGAGTACCTTTGCGTCTATGTATCAATAGCTTGCAGATCTGCCAATAATAATAATAATTATAAAAGTAATAATTATTAGAAAGAATTGAGCAATAAGAACTGAAATGGGCCCACGTTTACGTAAAAAAAATTGGTTTGTTTTCCTGTAAATTGAATGTGTGCAAGATATTTTAGTGTGGGATTATTTGTATCCTTTCTTGTGGTTGCAATCAGTGTTTTACTGTTAGGAGGAGGCAGTATGTACTATTGTACTAGGCCAGTTTGTTATACACAAGAATCTAGTAAGATTTCAGAATAAATGCATAATTCCCGATTTTTGCCTTTATGTTTTTATTTATTTATTTACAGATATCGTGATGATATATCCAAAATGTCTTAAAATATATCGATTATCACAGATATTGTCTATTGTGATATTATCGTTATCGAGGGCCAAATGTCGTCACAGTATCAAATCGTGAGTTACTTCGTCCCACCCTTACTGTTGTATACTATCATCATTGATGCTGCTTTTTTTGTGATGTTATTTTTTCTTACTCTGTAACTTGTGCCTGAATTCTCCCCCATCGTATTAATAAAGGTCTATTTTATAACTCTAGAGAGTGTATAAATGAAACCAATTGGACCCCCTCTACACTCTGAGTTTCTTTGGAACCCCCAAGGACCCCAGAGGGTCCCTGCACCCCACTTTGAGAACCACTCAAGTATGTGAGCCACGCCACTTGTGTTCGGAACGTATCCGTTCTTATATACGAACATACATATCTGTTCTGAACTGAAGTATAAATGAGCGTTAAGGTAAACCTAAGTCTCCCTACGGATTGTAAAGGCCAGGCATATTTTCCAGTGATATGTAATTCTCCACAGCTGTTGTCCAGCTGCCTGATGGAGCCAGCCAGCCATCTCCTTAAGGAGCTTACCAACAGCACACAGACAGATTCAGAGCTGGCACCATGTCACCAAACTGGGACACTGTGAATCAACACTCCCTTCTGCCAAACTAGTCACAAATACAAACACTAGAGCAGCCATTGCCAAACTGGGCCGTGGCCCGCTGGTGGGCCATGAGGATATTGTAAGTAATTGCCCCAAAATAATTGGCAAAACACTACAATTTCAATGATAACATAACAAATAAATAAATAATTTAAACTTTGAAAAATGTGTTATTAATAAATTAAAGTACTCTGTTTAAACTAAAGCACACTATAGCAGCTCACATCACAACGTGTTGCAAGCTTTTAGATCGGATATTTTCGAATAGCTGACACAGGGTTAAAGTAGTTCAACAGATTTTGATGCTATATTTATTAATTTAGCTGGGGCCCCAGTTTGAGAACCACTGATGTAGAGACATGAGACATATTCACAGCACGTCGACTTCAGGAGAAATGCCGGGAACAAAGGCAGCCATTGTGCATGGCCTTCATACACCTGACAAAGGCTTTTGACGCAGTGGACCGCCAGGCGTACTATCTAGGTACAGCTGCCCTGATAAATACATCAAAATCTTGACAGCATGTCAGCTACAGTGCTCACTCAGCAACAGAGGCTTTGAATCCAAGTCCTTCACTGTGGAAACGGGGGTCAAACTATGCAAAATCGCACCCACCCTGTTTGCTGTCTTTACTGCTGCCATACTCCTCCTCATTGGCAAAGAGCTGCCACAGGGGATTCCTGGCCTGTGCAGAGCACTGCGATTATATTTAATTAAAACTAACGAAACTACTAAAACTAAAAAATAAAATAAAAAATAATAATAAAAAAAACATTTTAGTTTACTGAAAATAAAAACGAGGCTTTACAAAAAAATCAAGCCCAGCGTGAGTAGGCGTTGTCTACTCTGTTTGATGTGTACTACTTCTATTTAATGTATGGGCGCTGGTATTCAGACAATACTACTCTATTGGATGTGTGGGCACTGGTATTCAGACAGCACTACTCTAATTGATGTGTTGGTGCTCGTATTCAGACGGTACTATTCTATTTGATGTATGGGCGCGGGTGTTCAGACGGTACTACCCTATTTGATGTGTGGACACTAGAGGGTAGCATGGGTAAAAAAAATGTTTATACAAGCCGAAACGGACCCGTGGATAATTGGACCGGTCCGAATTGAACCGAGAAAACATTCTAAATTACAGGACCCGGTCCGAAACGGACCCGTGGATAGGTGGACCCAGTCCGAAACAAGCCGAGGATAATTATAATGTATTAGACCCGGTCTGACTGGGTCTCTAGACCCGAACTGGACCCGGAGCTCATTTAATGCTACAATCATCGTGGTATTTGTGACACTTTTTGATCCGGTAAGTGCAAAGGTATTGTCAGGTCAGTTACCTTTGCACTTACCGGATAATGTCAGCATCTCGAGAGGAGAGAGAGCCTCCTCCCATCAGGTGGCGCAGTAATAGACACATGGAGGAGTCCGAGGAGGAGGATGACGAACAGGAGGTCTGAAGATGGAGAGAGGAAGCGAGGAGAGAGGTGAGGAGAAGACAAAATGGATGGAGACTCGTCCACAGTGTTTGATCCAGGCCTATGATTCTCAACCTATTTAATTTCAAGGGCCCTGAGTTTGGGATGCATTAGGCCAGGGACCCCCATTTGATATCATTTGTATCTCTGGTAACCCAGTCTACACTGTAAAATGCTCAGTGTTAGTGTTCCTCAGGGTCCATTTCATTCCAATTATAATGACATGCCCAGAATACAGACTGAACTGTCAGACTTTAGTTTTAGTTTTAGTGCCTTTAGAGCCGATTGGAATAGAAGTTCACAGTAAAAATCTGTTCTCCTATAACATAATGGCCAAGAATATGTCCAGAATAGGGACACCAGGGTTTAAGTGGTTAAACATTTGTAATATATACTGTACTGGTTTATTTACACCAGGGCTAAAGTGGTTAAAAATGTGTATTATATACTGTAGCCTACTGGTTTATTTACACCAGGGTTAAAGTGGTTAAAAATTTGTATTATATACTGTACTGGTTTATTTACACCAGGGTTAAAGGGGTTACAAATGTGCAATACATAAAATAATATATTTGAATATTTAATTATATATTAATTAATACTATATTGAATAAATACCCTTTATTTTCACAGACTCAAATGTTTTATGGTCATGATTAGCCAGGAGCCTGGATGGCTTGGTTCCAGGCTTAAAATAATTATTTTTGGAAATCTCTATGGGATAAATGAATGGGCTTTAAATTTTTGGCATCACAAAATGTCTGCCACTGCTATGCCCTATACTAGAGTTTAAGTGGTCAAGTCCAATGCCCTTGAACCAATTTAATTACAATAAAAACTAAATAATGTATCTCCTTCGAAAACATAAACAATAATAAAAAAGGTCTGTCAGTGATCAATTCAACGCAAATGTATCATCAAATAAGATAGAAATATGTAGACGTTCAAACTTTTCTAATGGGGATAAATACTAGACTGATCCTAGAAATTACATCTAAGTTTATTGAATTCTGTTTCTCTTGAGCGAAAAAAATCACAATTGAGCGGAAGTCTCCTTTATTATATAAATTAGATGGCTGTTATTCTCCATTTAGTTCTTTGGAATGATCTGACACCTCTGGTGTACTAAACAACTTCACAATGTCATGGAGAGAGTCCCTAAAGCTCTGTGTGCCACCTGCTGGAAGAACAAGGAAGTATAGTGGATGCTTCCTATTATCACTTGAAAGTGGTTAAGACAATCTTTAACCACTATGAACACTAGCATCCCTACTCTAGGGCTAACATTTGTCAACAAATAGCCAATCTACTTAAGCTCACAGCTCATCGTAACCCCAACAGGTGACCCCAACAGCACATTATGGAAGGGCCATCTTTGAAGCTGAGGGAACACATCAGGGCCTAATTTGGATGAAAGTTTGGGATTTAGGGAAAAGGGCTGAGAGAACATAAAGATGAGGGAATGAGCATATAGGCATGATCCCATGGATCATCTATATTTGCACTTGCAACTACAAAGTCTTTGTAGTTGCAAGTCTACAATGTTCTGCAGTAGCAGTCAACAAAAACTGTGTTTCTATCTACTACACCAAGCAGAAGTCACCTATATGAACCATTGATAATTAGAACAATGCAGGTGTGTCTCATTAATGAATGACATCATGTATGGAATACAAAACAATTATAATAAAATTACATTTCAAAAACATCAAACCACAAATCCCAGAACAAACCACAAACTTGAATGACATCATGTATGGAATACATAACAATTATAATAAAATTACATTTCAAAAACATCAAACCACAAATCCCAGAACAAACCACAAACTTGAATGACATCATGTATGGAATACATAACAATTATAATAAAATTACATTTCAAAAACATCAAACCACAAATCCCAGAACAAACCACAAACTTGCATTATATGTTACAAACTTTCTACCTGTTGCCTCTGGAAACCTCCCGACAGCGAAACCTCCCCCCCCGAAACATCCCTTTATATTGTGTGCGTCCACAAACCAACCACACACCTTCAGTAAATATACCACACTGTGGTTAAACTTGACCTCTCTGTCTCCGCCTCCTCCTTATTTGGTCAGCCTGACCCGAGACCATTGGCTGCTCACCCCTGTCAGTCACTTAAACCTGAACTATACCCAAAGACATTATTTCAGTCTAATATAAAAAAATAAACAATCTGTACATTGAAACTATACAAACAGGATGCCAGGTCAACAAATGAACCTGGCATCTAAATAACATGCTATCTAAATGACATTTTAACCTTTGCATAAGACTGCATGGTCGTCAAGGGTACTGTAGGTCAAGTAAGTGCTACGGGCTAAGGTGGAGTCTTGTTGTTTACACAGATTGATCCGTCTTAGTTTCACTAAAGTGAAGCATTTCTGCATTTTTAGGGCGCTTCCTCTTTCACTATTTGTCACCTCATGTTATTTCTGAGGTGTCAGCTGAGGATAATACACTCCTTGATTCTCAGATATTGGCAGGCCTGCCTATTAGCTTACATTTTGATTAATTCTCTGTATCACAAATGTAGGCCTATGTTTTGTAAGGCAGTCTGTCTTGGAGTTCCAGAAACATTTTTCAACTACGAGTTTCTTAAATTAGCCTTTCATTATATGTTCTGTCCGCCATTTAATGCCTTGGCCTGGCCCGAAGCCAAACCTAGTTGCCTAGCCCTGCACTGAAGTGAAGTGAAGTGAAGTATTTCTGCATTTTTAGGGTGCTTCCTCTTTCACTGTTTGTCACCCCATGTTATGTCTGAGGTGTCAGCTGAGCTGTGGTCAAATGGACTTCATTCCTGTCTGAGTGAAACACTGGAAGGATATGGTTGTCACTGACGTTTAGGAGTTCAGGTAGGATTCAATATTACATTTCATTGTGACTTTTCTGTGTTATATCTTATATAAATGAATGCGGATGATGTAATATGTTAAAGGGCTGAACCAGTCAAAGTTTTTACTTCTACCTCTAGACATTCTTTGTGTGTGTGTGTGTGTGTGTGCGTGCGTGCGTGCGTGTGTGTGTGTATATATATATATATATAAGAGTTTGAAAGCCACAACGTAATCAAAAATGACTAGTATTACCCTAGAACAAGCCTTTCAAAATTGCACATTTATATAAAAATTATCTTTGTGGTGTTTTCTCTCCTGATTGGATGAAATTGATGACCCACCTAAAAATGTATTTTCTATTTAATAAGTTTCCAGTAGCAGATTGTTGCTATAGGGAGCAAGGAAACAATCCTTACAAGTGCAAAGTTCAAACTCAAGAGGAGAAATGTCCAGATACATTCTGTAACATTAAAACAGAACATGTGACACGTCATGAGTTTGCCTGGCATTGCTAGGGTTATTTTGCTGTAATTGCAGCTATTATCAGCATGTTCAGGTTTCGGTACTCAGCCCCGGCCGGCAGTGCTGGCTTAATGCAAGGACTTTAGGTGCTGCAGCACGGGGCACCAAGCTGGGGGGTGGGGGGGTTCGCACCAAACGGCAGGGCGAAAGTGAGAGAAGACTGTACTATTGCTGAAAGACCGTCGAAATATTGAAACAATGGCTGCTATAAGAACCGGTAAAACGCGTCGGCAGCACTACCGCTGGTGAAGCGAAAACCTTCCACTGCAGTGGAAGATTCTCGCTTGTAGCACTGGGCACCACAAAGGGTTGTTGTGTGGGTGACACACACACGGCTGGCTCAATGATGTAAAGTCATCAACCACACACACCAGGAGCATTTATTTAGTGTGATTAATTCACATGAATTCAAACTGATTGTTGTATATGCTACATATTTTAAATGTATTTATTCAAACGTATATGACCATCCCCTAGACTCAAATTAAAAAAGAACAGTATGGCTACACATGCGGTGATTAGGAGACTTCCCAGCACATGGCACACTTTGGTAGTCTAATCCTAGCATGACAAATTGGCTTGTTGGAAACTAGCAACGATACTAGTACTAGTGTGTCTAATGTCTGGTAAGATAGGGCCCTATATTTACAATGTAGGCATTTAGCAGATGCTCTTCAACCAGAGTGATTTACAGTAAGCAAGGTAAACATTGATCAAATGCAGAGAGACAGTTTAGTGCCTCATTCATCTAGGATCATAAGTAAACCAAGAACCTAACATCAGTCTAAACAGTATAATAATATAAAAATAAAAATAAATGAAACTTTACGAACAGGATGCCAGTTCAATCAACATGGCATCTGTCTAACAGCATGAATATATTTTTTAACCTTTTCATAAGACTGCATGGTTGTCAAGGTTAGGTCAAGCGCTACGGGCAAAGGTGGAGTTTGACCTTGTAATCTTGTTGTTTACACTGATTGATAGTAGACCGGGAGCCAGGCCCAGCCCTCAGATTGTTTTCTGCAAAATAAAAATCACTATGATTTCCTGTTAGCATATACCTTGGGCCATCACAAGTTCATACTGACCACCCCCAACTCGGGGCCGTTTGGTCTCTTTTTTGGGGCGAAATTATGTTAATGGCAATATTAATTTACTAAAATTACATACATTTTCTTACACATATGAAATTCGGCATGGAGTATCCTGACACATAGGGGTAAGTAGCAAAATAGGATTCTGGTGCTTGCTACCATTGTACTTTTAAATATGACCACAACATCACCAGAGAAACAAAAAAAAATACTGTCCGCTTGACAAATAACAACAAAGATGATTATTTCCCAGCACTTTATGGTGAATATCACTGAACTTCCCATGTCCCTAAGCTTCAATTTGAGCCCAAGATGACCTTTGTATCTTGAACATTACTCTTTCTGTAGCCAAAATTCTGCACTATACCTCAAATCGTCATAGTAGAGGCCCTAGGAGTGGCCCACGCGCGACTGTTTATTTTATTTTCTAGTTTGGATTTTTTGGCATCCTTAGGACCTCTAATATAGGGATTTCGATGATCCCAAGAAAAAAAGTGGTGCAAAGTGTGTTTTTTTCAATGTTTTATTACCCCTATGAGACCTGCGGGATTGCTGGCTGGAAAGCCGGCGAGACTGTCTTTCGGAGACTATGGCGCGCTCAAATTTAGACGTAGCCCAAAGATAGATTAGATTTTCAATGCGACCAACCTTGTCATGCTACCTTGTCGGGAAGGGGGCTAAATACCTAATGATTCAAAGTTAGACAACATTTTGGCGAGGGAAAAACGGCCATCAACATTTTCCAAATGGTCCCTTGAGCTGTCACCTCAATATATGTGAATGGAAATGGGTTACATGGATACCTACAGCCTCCCCTGTACAGACATGCCAAATGTATGCCAATCTCATGCAGTTTTGGGTAAGAACCATAAAGTTTTTTCCATGCAGTATACAAATATGTAATTTCCGCCTATTGTAAAAAGGAGACCACTTTACTGTATCTATAGCTGTATGAGACCAATGTACTGCATCTAAAGACCACTGTACTGTATCTAGACCACTGTACTGCATCTATAGACCACTGTACTGCATCTAGAGACCACTGTACTGTATCTAGACCACTGTACTACATCTATAGACCACTGTACTGCATCTAGAGACCAGCAGACCACTGTACTGTATCTAGACCACTGTACTGCATATATTGCTATATGAGACCACTGTACTTCATCTATAGCTGTATGAGACCATGACTGTATTGCATCTAGACCACTGTACTGCATCTATATCCCACTCTACTGAATCTATAAACCATTGTACTGCATCTTAAGACCACTGTACTGCATCTAGAGACCATTGTACTACATCTTAAGACCATTGCACTGCATCTATAGACTAACTACTGTATCTTTAGACCACTGTAGTGCATCTGTAGACCACTCTAGTGCATCTGTAGACCACTGTTGTGATCTCTAGACCACTCTAGTGCATCTGTAGACCACTGTCGTGATCTCTAGACCACTCTAGTGCATCTGTAGACCACTCTAGTATATCTGTAGACCTCTCTAGTATATCTGTAGACCACTCTAGTGCATCTGTAGACCACTCTAGTGCATCTGTAGACCACTGTACTGCATCTGTAGACCACTCTAGTGCATCTGTAGACCACTGTACTGCATCTGTAGACCACTGTACTGCATCTGTAGACCACTGTACTGCATCTCTAGACCACTCTAGTGCATCTGTAGACCACTGTACTACATCTGTAGACCACTCTAGTGCATCTGTAGACCACTGTAGTGCATCTGTAGACCACTGTTGTGCATCTGTAGACCACTGTACTGCATCTGTAGACCACTCTAGTGCATCTGTAGACCACTGTACTGCATCTGTAGACCACTCTAGTGCATCTGTAGACCACTCTAGAGCATCTATAGACCACTGTAGTGCATCTGTAGAGCACTAAACTGCATCTGTAGACCACTCTAGTGCATCTATAGACCACTGTAGTGCATCTGTAGACCACTAAACTGCATCTGTAGACCACTCTAGTGCATCTATAGACCACTGTACTGCATCTACAAAGTCTTCGCGGTGACCGCGTGAAGCTGTTCCAGAGCCTGGGGCCCCCCAGGCTCTGTAGACCACTGGACCAATGGTCTATAGATGCAGTACAGTGGTCTAGATACAGTACAGTGGTCTCTAGATGCAGCACAGTGGTCTATAGATGCAGTATAATGGTCTATATATGCAGTACAGTGGTCTCATACAGCAATAGATAAAGTACAGTGGTCTCATACAGCAATAGATAAAGTACAGTGGTCTCATATAGCAATAGATAAAGTACAGTGGTCTCATACAGCTATAGATCTATAGGTCTCCTTTTTACAATAGGCGGAAATTACATATTTGTACTGCATGCAAAAAACTGCATGGTTCCTGCCCAAAACTGCATGAGATTGGCATACATTTGGCATGTCTGTACAGGGGAGGCTGTAGGTATCCATGTAAGCCATTTCCATTCACATATATTGAGGTGACAGCTCAAGGGACCATGGAAAATGTTGATGGCCGTTTTTCCCTCGCCAAAATGTTGTCTAACTTTGAATCATTAGGTATGTAGCCCCCTTCCCGACAAGGTAGCATGACAAGGTTGGTCCCATTGGAAACCTGAGGTTGTCTATAGGGCATTCACAGAATAGTCGAATATTCGAATATTCGAATATCAAACCGACTATTCGACTATCAAACCACTATTCGACTATTTTTTTTTAAGATTTTTTTTTTTTTGTGGCTTTTCTAGAGCAGACATGCAGCTGTGAGCTCTGGTGTGACGTCAACTCGCATTCCTTGAGTCGAGTCATCAATGCAATTGAAAAAAATTTAAAATAAAATAAATTTAAATTTTTTTAATTTTTTAATTTTTTATAATCAAATCGAATAATCGAATATTCGAATACTTTTGGGTCGAATAATTCGAATACCATAAATCACTATTCGTTAATGCCCTAGTTGTCTAGAATCAAATGGTATATATCTCTATCTTTGGGCTACGTCTAGCGCGCCATAGTCTCCGAAAGACACGCCGGCGTTCCAGCCAGCAATCCCGCAGGTCTCATAGGGGTAATATAACATTGAAAAAAAACACACTTTGGATCACTTTTTTTCTTGGAATCATCGAGATCCCTATATTAGAGGTCCTAAGGATGCCAAAAAATCCAAACTAGAAAAGAAAATAAGCAGTCGCGCGTGGACCACTCCAAGGGCCTCTACTATGACTGAATACTAAATTTTCTCCGATTTGAGGTATAATGCAGAATTCTGGCTACAGAAAGAGTAATGTTCAAGATACAAAGGTCATCTTGCGCTCAAATTGAAGCTTAGGGACATGGGAAGTTTTCTATATACAAGTGTGGCAGTGATATTCACCATAAAGTGCTGGAAAATAATCATCTTTGTTATAATTTGTCAAAGACAGTATTTTCTTTTGTTTTTCTGGTGATGTTGTGGTCATATTTAAAAGTACAATGGTAGCAAGCACCAGAATCCTATTTTGCTACTTACCCCTATGTGTCAGGATACTCCATGCCGAATTTCATATGTGTAAGACAATTTATGTAATTTTAGTAAATTAATATTGCCATTAACATAATTTCGCCCCAAAAAAGGGTGTTTTGGGGCCCCTGAGACCAAACGGCCCCGAGTTGGGGGTGGTCAGTATGAACTTGTGATGGCCCAAGGTATATGCTAACAGGAAATCATAGTGAATTTTTTTTAGCAGAAAACATTCTGAGGGCTGGGCCTCAGAAAGAGGGAGAGACAGACAGACAGACGGACAGACAGACAGACAGACAGACAGACAGACAGACAGACAGACAGACAGACAGACAGACAGACACAGACAGACACAGACAGACAGAGATAGAGAGAGATTTAGATTTTTTAACAAAACTTTATTTTAACAATCTCTTAACAATCAACTTACAAAAATGAATGTTCCAATAAATAACATCAATACATTACATCATTTCCAGTGAGAAAATAAGTTGATCATCCATTACAGAACACATCACCATAGGTCCAAATCATACTGAATTGATCAATATCCTTCATTGCTTTATAAAGATTTTAATCAATCATTATTCTCGCTTTCACCATCCTTTTAAACAATAATTCTGCATCAATGTCCACTGAATCATCGATCTTCCTCTTTCTACTGACATAGATGGCCATCTTTGCTTGTCCCAAAATAAAATTCATAAGTTGAGACTTTTGTTTTGTATTCATTTTATACTTGAAACCCAGAATGAATATATGCATGGAGAAAACCTCTCCCACCCTACTAAATAACCTCTCCAGCAACAAGAACAAAGGCACCAGGCGTCTACACTCCAAAAAACAGTGGAACACAGTCTCTCTCAAAGGAAAAAAAGGACATTTATCAGTTACCTCCTGATTCATGACAGAAATAAAAGCATTGACAGCTGTTATCCCATGTAAAACTCTCCACTGTAGGTCAGCTACTTTTTTTGTTGGCTTGTAAACACTCCTCCACTCAGGTTTGACATCTTTCCCCAAATGCAGATGACCCCTCCAAGGTGTATCAACCCTATTGTGGAATCTTTCCTTATTTAAACATTTGACCATCATTTCATAGAAGTCTTTACCTTTAGCCTCAGTCAAGTCTAAAGACTTTTGTCATCAATGAAAACCCCAGCACAGTTACCAAAGTCTGGGCAGATACCAAGGCATGGAAAGGATTCGGAATCATCTCTGTGAGGCCTAAACAAACCCTCGCCATATCCTTCCAGCAATAGGCATGTTCATGCAACTTATTAATGTTCCTCACCGATCTCACTCCCAACTCAGATGCTAGAGCAGCTGCGTTATCCAAGTTACATTTCAGTCTCAGATGAGTCCCAAAAAGATGGTTTAAACCTTTAAATCTTTAAAGTTCAAGATAATACAAAAGGTTACTGTATACTGTAACTGTTTTACTGTTGTATCCTCTTTAGATCATCAATGCTGAACAGTGTTGCCACCAACCAGTGTCCACAGCAGAATTACACCACCAAAAGTACCTGACAGTTGACCCTGAAGACAGCCATGATGCTACAGACAGGAATCTGCCATTGTTTCTCCTTATTTCTGTTGTTCACGCTTCATCTTAATCCTATACTGCCTTACTTCCTGAAAGACTGCACTATTCTTTACTCTGACAATGTCACTGCTGGTGTTTCAGTGAATTGTTATAATTGTGATCTTGATAGCGTACCAGATGACATTCCTAGAGACGTTATATCACTAACACTACCGTACAATAAGATCCAACAGATAAACAGGTCAGATTTTTACCATCTGTCAAATCTCACAGATTTGGATCTGAGTTTTAATTTAATAACTCATGTAGATGACGGGGCTTTTGTCCCTTTGGTGCAACTTAAAGTGCTCCATATGGACGGTAACCAACTGACAACACTGACAGACAATATGTTTCAGGGACTGTCTAACCTCTTGATACTGAGCATGGATAGTAGTAGTAACAAATTCATCAACCCTGCTGCCTTCCAGTCACTCACCAGCTTACAGGAACTAAGTCTGTGGTCCAATCAAATGACAGATATTATCACCATCTTACAACTACCAAGCTTACAGGTGCTGAACATCACATTTCATGAATTAGAGTCTTTTCAGTCAAAAGATCTGCCATTAAACATGTCCTCTGAGCTCAGGGAGTTGAGAGTGAGGTCACGGTCAATAAAAAAGTTTAGCATCACAACAGCTGTATTTCCACATCTTAAGACAATCGACCTGTCAGAATGTTGTAATGATAATGAATGGGAGTGGGACATACCAGACAAGTATTTTCGGAGGAATATAACTCAGGTGTATTTGGCTGGTGATATTATGTCTTATATCACCATCAGAAAGGCTCTACAGAGCCTTGATTCACTGGAGGACCTAACGTTGGAATCGTGGGATGTGTGGATAGACAGAGATCTCTTAAATATTGTGTGCAAAATACCGACTCTGAGAACACTCAGTGTGCAGGGTTACAATGACAGCCTTAGTAAAACACTGTCACCTTGTACTCAGCTAACCTACCTGGATCTATCATATAATGTCCTGACTGAACTGTCTAAGGATTCAATAAAACAAATGAAACAATTGAGTCACCTGAACCTAGCCAACAACCAGCTTTCCAAAGTGCCAGACGATGTTAAGAATCTCTCCATGCTTCAAATCCTCGTCCTGAGTAACAATCGTATTAATGATTTAAACTGCTCAGACTTCTTAAATTTAACCAGACTCACACACCTTTATCTAGATTACAACGACATAAATGAACTCAAACGATGTGTTTTTCAACATCTTAATGAGTTAAAGGTTCTAACTGTGACTCACAATTTAATTATTCAGTATGGCGCCACATTCAAGACTGGCCTACACAAACTAGAATCTTTGGATTTAAAAATGAATGACATCTCACGGCCCCAAGGGAAAGGAGATTTCATGAGTCTGAAATCGCTCAAGCACTTAGACATGGAATACAATAATTTAGCTGTTTACGATCCTTGGAACAACAACTGTTTTGAAGGACTAGATGAACTTGAAACACTTATTCTAAATGTTAATAACCAATTCAAAATGACATCTTCACCTCCCCATGAGTTGCAAAACAATAATACCACTTTACTGCAGAGCCTGAAGAGCTTAACAATACAATACAGTCCACAATACAGTCCATATATCGTATGGGACATGCTCTCAGATATGAAACATTTGGAACATTTGTATGTTGAGCATGGTAAACAACCGGACTCAGACTCATTTAAATATGTACCACAGCTGAAGACTCTTTCCTTAAGAAGCTGTAATCTGAAGTCCCTGGATTTCCTGGCACAAGCCAATCTGACTAGACTATCCTGGCTGGACCTGAGCCAGAATGAGTTGACGGTGATCAATGTCTCTGTGTTCAGTTTTCTCCCTGCTCTCAGGTATATTAAAATGAATGACAACCCTTTAGCTTGTGATTGTTCTAATGCTGACTTTCAGCAGTGGATGCAGAACAACAACCAAACGCAGGTAGTTGACGCTCACCTCTACACTTGTGGCTTTCCTCTGGCTAAAAAGGGAACCAGGTTTCTGGACTTTGACATTCATTCCTGTTGGGTGGACGCTAGCTTCATCTGCTACATTTCCTCCACTTGTGTGATTGTGCTAACTCTGCTCACATCCTTCACCTACCACTTCCTGAGGTTGCATCTTCTCTATACCTACTACCTCTTCCTGGCCTTCCTTCATGATGCCAAGGAAAGAAAGAGGGGGTCTTCTCAGCGCTACGATGCCTTCATCTCCTACAACGTTCACGATGAGCTCTGGGTTTGCAGAGAAATGCTTCCAGTGCTGGAGGGAGAGCAGGGCTGGAGACTCTGTCTGCACCATCGAGACTTCCTACCAGGTACAAACCTCTCTCTGTCTCTAAGTAATACTGTATTTATCTAAATATGTCTGTCTCTTTCTGTCAATAACATTTCTAAGCAGGTAGGGACCTCTCTCTGTCTGAAAAACTGGGCTGTCTTTGGTGGCATTATTATTACAGTATGTGATACTATATGTCTATCTGTCTCTCAAGAGGTGAAATATTTTTGAATCTGGTGTGAATAATGTCTGTGTTTTATTTCCAGGTAAACCCATCATAGAGAATATTACAGATGCCATCTATAGCAGCAGAAAGACCATCTGTGTGATCAGCCATCATTACCTGGAGAGTGAATGGTGCTCTAGAGAGATCCAGATGGCCAGGTGAGGGCGCCATTTCTCTGACGTTCCATGAAAAAATAAAATAATAATAATAAAATTCATTATCATGAATAGCAGCAACCAATCGACAGCTTCATTCTGCCCCCCAACATCTCTCTCCACCTTCCACCATCATAAAATGACGGATACTGAAATGATTATAGGCTAAACTAATTTATTAAACAATTAAATCCTTTAATTGGGATATGTCTATGATTTTCATGTTAACATATTTGGTAACCATTTTAGAAATGCAATAAGCCATGCAAGGCTGTGGTTTACTGTGATGTTAGAAAAGCTAAGAGGGTCTGAAAGGCTGTGGTTTACTGTGACAGCTACTACCTATGTTCCCCGGGTCCTATGTTCCCCGTTTCCTAGGGAGAGCGGGGAATATAGGACCTAACCTAAACCTAACCATAACCTTAGTGGGGAACATAGAACCCGGGGAACATAGGTATGACCCCATAAAAAGGGTCTGAAGCACTGTGCTCCGTGACGGGCCTCACTTCTCATTTCCAGGGTAAACCACAGCCTCTTGTGGCTTATTGCTTTAATGAACTGCTGTGGATGTAGAACAATGTAGAGAAGAACAAAAGATAAGGGTGCTGTAATCAAATACAAAACACTGTGGTGGATCACAGTGGTATCAGAGCTGGAGGAGGGTAGAGGCTCCATCACAATGATTATGTCTCCCTACAATCCAGGATGTTTTGTCACATTGTTTGTGATTTGGTGCCTTGCATTACAGAGGAATTGAACATTCACTGGATGTGTGTTTTCTGTTTGTGTGAAAGTGTTTGTTGATGATACCCACCATCAGAATATCCTCTTCGTTTGGACCAAGCTTCCCTTATTCAGGTCTTAAAGTTTATCCACTACAATATTCAATGGTTTAAAGTTCTGATGTGGATTACAGTGTAGGCTTTAGTTTAAAGAGTGTCTTTGTCAAACCACAACAAACACTCTTTAGTAAAGAGTGTTTACCTCCCAAAATGGAACCCCCACAGCCTCACTTCCTGGAACTGTTCTCTACCAGCTATCACTTCCTGGAACTTTTACAACATGTGCTGCTTTTCCCCCACAGCGCCCCCTATGGAATGAACCCTGACAACAGAGAATGAATGGATGTGTTCATCAAATCAAAACAGAACAGAACAATGTTCCGTACAATACATTTAGGTTTTAAATATTTAACCATCTTTTTAACAATATATTCCCTTTGCTATCACCAAGTATGTTATGAGTCATTCAATACCAATAGATGGGCAGGAAATATATCCTTTCACACATTTATGTGGCAGTGTGTCACACTATAAACTGTATTTACTGTAAATAAACCATTATTTACAGAAAATAAATATATATTTTTAAATGCAACTAGTAGTTTGTCTCAGTGCAAATAAAGGGTTACTTAATGTAAATAAAGTGTTACTTAACGTAAATAAAGTCTAACTTAATGTAAATGAAAGTTGACTGAGTGTAAATGTCCTCTGGTCTCCTGTGTGCAGCTACCGTCTGTTTGATGAACAGAAGGACGTATTGATCCTGGTGTTTCTGGAGGACATTCCAGCCCACCAGTTGTCTCCCTACTATCACATGAGGAGGCTGATGAAGAGACACACCTACCTGAGCTGGTCCCAGGCTGGAGAGCATCCTGGACTGTTCTGGCAGAACCTACGCAGAGCTCTGGACACACCTCACACTGACCTGGGTTTGAATGAATAATCTGATATTTCATGTATTTATGTTACGGTGAATGTGAATGAAAGGGGAATCTGGAGGAGAATTTCAATTGATTTTGAAGGAGAAATCGTCCTGTCAGGGATGGGGGAGTGTTTGCTGATGACATTAACAAACAGTGCTAGTGTTACCTTTTACTTGCTTGTTTTTGTTATTCAATATGAACATTTAAAGCGCCTCTTAAGACTCTCCTCTTACAGTAATTTTTTTTTAGTTTTTTCTTTACTTTTTATTATTTGAAATTGGAAATTATGTTTATTATTATTATTATTATTTATATTTTACCTTCTATTGGATTTCATCATTTTGTTGTACTTTGTAATTTAATGTAATTTAGCAGGGATCATGTACAATTAAAATAAGGAAATAAAGAAAGAATACAATACAGGTAATAGAGGCTGGTGAGAGCATGACAGTGTGGTTTTAAACCAATGAAAATGGTGAAGGTGGGAGTTTTAGATTTGTATTGATTTACCAGAAAAGGTTGATTGTTCAAAGGTTTTTCTCCTGAATACAACCTCTCACTGAGGCTCTATTCTCCCTAACTTTACATTTACATGGATGTCTTTCTTCATTGCTCATTACCATATTAATAAATATAACATAAATATATTATTCTTAATATTGTAAGCATAATAATATGTTATACAACAATCAGTAACAGTAACAAAGTAGGCCTAATAAATGGGATGTAGGCCTATTTGATTCTCCTTACCTTAATCACTTGAACCCCAGCAAACCTATTCTGGGGGAACATTCACCAAAAATAGCTGATCTACAAGCTTACATGCGTCGCGTTGCGACACGTTGTGAGCTTGTATCCTTTATCGTGGTGGGTCACATTTACTTAAGTACTGTAAGTAAACATTTGAGGTATTTGTTCTTTACTGGAGTATTTCCTATGTTCAATACTTTTACTTGTACTCCACTACATTAGCCAGGGCTGCCAACACTCCTGGATCCTGCATGAGTCTCCTGGTTTTTGACAACGTCTCCTGACACTCTCCTGGATCATCATTTCTTCTGGGTTTCTCCTAGATTTGGTATCAAACTCCCAAAATTCACCAGAACACAGGAAATTACATCTACTATGTTAAAAAGTTTCTGGGGGAGGACCCCCAGACCGCCGGGTTCGGGGGTGTGGTCAGTGCATGCCATCATACAGAGATATTAACTTTTAAGTAATGAATAGCTATTTTTAAAGATGGGTCTTACATTGCTTCAGTCATCAAATCAATTTCTGTAGGCCTACTTTTTTAATGGATGAAATTGTACCCATTATTTTCCAAGTAAAGCATGCTCACAAAATTCACCAAAACACAGGAAATGACATCTACTCTGATAAAAAACAAAATGTATTTACAGGGGCGGGGGGGACCCCCAGACCCCCCGCTAGCCATGCCCCCAACCAATCTCCTGGATTCTGACAGTCCAATGTTGGCAGCCCAGAGAGTAGGCGAGGAGAGTAGGTCTGGAACCAGGGGAAAGCAACCAAAGCAACGCATGTCTCCTTTGATGTTGCCAAAAAAGATGGGCTCACTTGCAGTGCACCCAAATGACCACTGTAGTCCCTCCTCTAGCTCATACAGTGACATCATGTAGTGTCTAGCGGCCTCTGTCACATCAGCTTCTTCAACATCCAGGCTTTCCCCAGAGTCAATAATTGGAAAAGTGCACAAAAAAACAAACAAAACTAAAAAACTGTTGCATTGTTATGTACAAAAATGGCTATAAATCATTTGAAAAGGTATATGTATGACAATATTAAAGTTTAAAAACGTTGGACGTTGGTTTCAAATTTGGCACAATGCATATGAAATTAGCAAGAGAAGGTTGATAACATATATTTTGTCTACGCTTACTTTATACATTTTAATATATAATAATCTAATAGAAGAGTCAATTTTGGAATTTATAAAATGATTAAGATCAATCCAAAAAAGATGACAGTAAGTAGGCTACAATCCCAAAATGAATGAGATATTGTTTCGTCAACATTTCCACAAAAAGAACTCTGAAAGGAGTGTGAATATCAATCTTATATTTTATAAGATTGGTCTTGACAGGATATAACAGATATAAGTCATTTGAAAGTAAACCTCTTGTATCTAATTTGTATTAAGACATTTTCTCAAATACCCAGCAAGTGTTCTTCCAATCTGTCATTGTCATTATATAAATGATTCCAATAGAAAACTGCTGGAGGGTTGGAAACAATATCCCTTTGAATAATACTCCACACACATTGACTAATGGCTTTATCACTCAATAAAGGGCATACATTACCAATAAAACAAATCATGAGGACTCAGACTTAATAATAAGACAGTTTATTAGGAGCAGACATCAGTAGCCTTCTAGCTCCATTGCATCAAATACAATGGAATTCTCTAACTAACAGGAAACCTGTAGACTGAGAAAAATGCTTCATAGGTGAATAACTGACCATTGTCATTTAATTGTTAGTAAAATATTATTATCATCCCATCTCTTAAGTTAATATATAAAGACTTTTTTTTAAACCTAATATCTTGATTGTTCCAAATGAAATATTTATGGGGATAGAAATTGTGTGAGTAGGCTACATCATTGACCAGGATACCACATGGGCAGTAATAAAGTTCCAAATTGAGTTTGGATTTTTAAGAAAAAGTTGATCCATTCATTTGATTTAAAAGGAAGAGTTTAGGGAGGTGTAAGTCTAAAGCATTAACACCACCAGTCCAGCAGAACATAATTTGTTATTTATCACAACATTCTTAATATAATGTATTTTCTTAAAAAATATAAAATGAAATACAAAACGTGCAGCACGTAGGCAGTTAATCAAATCTCCTGACGTCATCTCACACAACGTGACCCGTATGGACTCTGGTACGTGTAGTTCCCGACAGAGCACCAGTCCGCGGTGGCAAAGGGGGCCCGTCTGGCCATAGAACTACAACTCCCGCAGCAGCGTTGTGTGTCACGTGACGTGTGACACCATCATGGAGGAGTCGTCCATATCCGCCTGACAGCCAGTCAGTCAGATATAGACGGTGGGAGATAACAACATGTCGGTGTGAATTGGAGGTTTTACATGTTTTCTGGAGGTTTGTGGAGTCAACAGAAGGTCTAAACGCAGTCGGCAGGACACAGACATGGGAAGATGGGTTCCCGCATCAAGTAAGAAGCGTTAATGTTCTCCTACTAACATTAAAACACCCTCCATTGTTGTTCCATGACAGCAGCGGGTCATGTGTAGAGAGAGTGAGACAGTCACAACAGGGCCGTGAATAATACAATAATATTATTATTGTATAATATATCTTATTATTATTATATATTATATATCATTATATATTATATTATAATATGTATTGTATTATATATTATTGTATTATATATGTATTGTTGTTACAGTGGTTATAGGTGTGTAGTGGGATATATAATACAATAATATTATTATACTATTATATATCTTATAATATATTATATATTATATAGTAATATATATTGCATTCTATATTATTATTGTATTATATATGTATTGTTACAATGGTATAGGTGTGTAGTGTTTCCCCTTGTGTGTGTGTTTTAAACGTTGTGGGCACGCATTGGCTCCCCCCCCTAAAATATAAAAATGGATAATAATATTAAAGCATTTGGAAAATGGTCTGAAGTAATATAGTGTATATATGATTAGAACATGCTTGAACATTTGCCATTTACGGCCTAATATTTCTACATAATGCTACAAAACGTGTGGCTTGCCAGTCATTATGGGCATACACAAGAAGTTAAAGAGTACATTTAGGTCTGATAATGATGTGCATTTCAGGCCATTTTCCAAATTCTTTATTTATTTATTTTTACATTTTGAGAAAACAAATAGAAATAGGCAATTTAACATTGAAGTGCCCACGATGTTTAGGTGCCAACTCTTCCTATGCTTTCTAAGTTTCAACCAAATGGACTTGTGGGTCCATTTGGTTCCATTTGTACACTCTCAGAGTTACAGACCTGCAAGGGTCCATTTAGACCCCCCCCCTTGTAATTTTTTTTGCATGTTCAAAATAAAGATGATCAGATTCAAAAAATGAAAAGCCTTGGACCAAGGCTGTCAGGGATTTCTTTTATTCAGCAGTCCTCAAACTTTTACATTTCAAGGACCCGCAGAACTCTGAAAGTTTACAAATGGAACCAAATGGACCCCTGCGGGTCCACTTGTACTCTCAAGAGTTACAGACCTTGTGTAAGGGTCCATTTAGAACCCCCTCAAGGAGGAACCCTGAGGGTCCCTGGACGCCACTTTGAGAACCACTGCTTTTTATCGATTTGTCAGAATCGAAAAATAGCCTTCAATAACTGAAGATACTTAATGCATGCATTATGCAATCAGCTGACCGCTTAAACACGGATGCCACATTGTGCCAACAAAGACATACATCAGCAATATTCAGCATGGCTGGAAAACTGATGAAATAACTCAAATATTGCACAATTCACTAATGTGTGGGCTACTCTCTGAGTGGGGAAAGCAGTTCTCTTATTTTTTGTGAAAAAATGCTGTGCCGAGTAAGGAAATGACACCATGTGAACAATAACGGAGCATGGGAACTTTGACCTGGATTTAATAGGCCTGCAAGACTTGCAATTTACAATTTAGGCACTTATCCAGAGCGACTTACAAGTGCAAAGTCAGAGTAAATGGCATGAACCCTAGTAAAAAAAAAAAAAAAAAAAAATTCTACGAGCTTGTAGATCTGCTATTTTTGAAAAATCGTGGAAATTTGTGCAAATCTTTGAATAATATATATTTTTACATCTTTAACTCAAATCTTTGCTTCTGGGGATTCTACAAATGTCTTCTAAATCCTAAGTTTTTTTGAAAAACATTTTTTTGCTATAAAATCAGTGGTTCTCAAACTTTTTCATGTCAAGGACCACCCAAAATGATATGAATTTTGGCCGCGACCCCCATCTAAAAAATATATTGTTCCAGGGACCCCCACAGAAGCTGTAACGGAGTAAAAATGTTCGCTTTCGAAAAATACTAGACATTCAAAGATTTGCACACATTTTCACGAATAAAAAAAAGAAGAAAAGAAAGCAGATCTACAAGCTCATAGCGCGGCACCGAGAGTGCCGCCGCGCTATGAGCTTGTATATCTGCTATTTTTTTGAATAGCCCAAAGAAATCTTAAAATGACACGGATACGTTCCCGGTCTTAGAGGGTTAAGGGGCGGACTGGAAACAAAGCCAGGGGAAGAAAAATTCAGCGGCTCTTATATTTGTTATGTAAAAAAAATTTTTTTTCTAGTTTGCTCTCCGAAGTGTCCTTGACCAAGGCACAACCCCTAACTGCTCTCCGGGTGTTGTATTTATATCACCCAGTGCTCCTAATAGTTAGGATGGTGGCATCTTACAAATGTACTGTGAAAAATACCCCCAAAGGGTAAGGGACAAAATGATTAAAATACAGAAATGCAAGCTGTCAATTTTATCATCCACTTCATGTTGAAATTTGTTGTCCAGCAGATCATATCACATGGACAAAGAAGTGGCAAAATAATCATCAAACAATAAGGCAAAGGTCTAAATTAAATGTACTGTAACTAAAGTGCACAATTTATGGAACTAACTTAAAGGGCATGACCACTTTGGTAGAGGTTCGGGTTGTGTAGTTACTGTACCTTGCCATGATGTAACTCCAAAGGTGGACAAGAAATTTAAAAAAATTGCTCCGTTGATTAGAAATTGATCATTCTAAACATACTCCTCATTGACTTACATCGTACGCTGAAACAGCTCTCAAAGTCACTCTTTTATCATATAAACGAACGCAAACAAAGTTGATTCAGACAATATAGAACATCACCACACCCAGTACTGTTTTTCTTTTTTATAAAAATGTTAACTTCCTGTTGATTTGACTATTTGAAGATCCGGATCTACTGATCCAGTCCAGGTTTTCTTCAAAATCAACATTTTTATTAAAAATAAATAAAGCAGTACGTACTGGGTTTGGTGATGTTCGATATTATCTGAATCAACTTTGTTTGCATTCGTTTATGTGCTAAAAGAGTGACTTTGAGAGCTGTTTCAGCTTACAATGTAAGTCAATGAGGAGCATATTTAGAATTATCCATCTCTACTCACTGGATTAATTATTTTAGATTTCTTGTCCACCTTTTGGAGTTACATCACTGTTTGTCTGTTTTCTGATTTGATGTTTTATGTTTTTTGTGAGGACTGTAGATGAAAACTAGCATCTTTGCTAAATCCGGTGTATTTACGTCCATGTGACGTCCATTAATATGCATTGTCCTGTCCAAATAAACAAATAAAGTAAATAAAGTAAATCATGGCAGTAACGCAACCCAAACCTCTACCATAGTGGTCTTACCCTTTAAGCCTAAACGTGTTGCAAGTGTTACTTGTGCCCAACTATTTGAAAGCTCAAGTCATTAGATTTATTTGTACTGCGTTCATTTAGAAGGTCTCGTGTGGAAAAAAAGAAAAGAACACAACAGCAACGCTAAGGTGGACACTGGACTCTCATAACTCATAACAACAAGCTTTTACTCTGTGACATCTAGTATCAGTGTTTGTGTTAAGTTACACACATCTCCTGGTGCTGAACCAAACTGTAGAGCAGTGGAGCAAATTGGCGGTCGGGGTCGCAGCCTGAAACTTTTGGGAACCCTTGCTGTAGAGCACAATAATGCTCTGTATAAAACGTTTGATTTCATAACAATGTTTTGATCCGTTTGAGGAAAAAAAGCTTAAGAAAAAACAGTCAGGAATTTATTTTATCCAGAAGTTTCAAGCACCCCCATAACTCTGAGAGTGTACAAATGGAACCAAATGGACCTCTAACTCTAAGGGTCCATTTGGCTCCATTTGTACAGTCAGAGTTACACATCTATAAGGGTTCCATTTAGAACCTCCCCCAAGGAACGCACAGGTCCCTGGGCCCCACGTTTAGTTTTATCTCATGATGTGTTGCTGACTTGTTTCCCCCTGTGTGTGTTTTTGTGTTTTAGGGAGAGCCCTGATTCCATATTCGAGCTGTATTTGGAGGTTGCTCACCCAGGAACAGAAGGCTCTGGTAAGACTTTCAAAGCCGCTTTGGAAGGATTCACAACATTTCACCTGTGATATTGATCATTTTACAAGGACACAACAGCATGATAAGGAAAATAGGTGATCTACAAGCTCACAACGTGTCATGATGCGACACATTGTGAGCTGGTAGATAGAACATTTGGAAAATGTTTCCTATAATGACATGCCCAAAATAGGGACACCAGGTTTAAAGTGGTTACACTTTAATTTCTGATAACTATACTAATTGGATTATCTGGAAATAAAATTCAAAAATTCAAATACCTTCAACAAACAACTTTTCAGTTTGCACACTCTTCTTGAAATATAAGAAGTCTTTATGAAATGGGAAATTCCACTTCAGCCTGACACTCAAATATGGTTCAAAGGTTAGAATAAAAATAAAATAAAATGTAAATGACTGACCATCTCACTTGTAATGGAAATCCATTATATTGGATGGCAGTTGAAAAACCCTGAACCAAAACATTTTGAGATGGGGGTCCGCGGCCAAATAGATATCTAAAAATGTTTTCTAAATCCTAACAGTACGTTGCTATATCAGTGGTGCTCCAACGTTTTCATGTCAAGGTCCCCCAAAATTATATGTATTTGGCCGCGGACCCCCATCTCATAATATTTATTTCCAGGGACCCCCAGAAGCAAATATTAGAGTAAAACATGAATATATATATATATATTCAAAGATTTTCACACATTTTCACGATTAAAAAAAAAAGTAGCAGATCTACAAGCTCTTAGCACGGCACTCGGTGCTAAGAGCATAATGCATTTTCTGTTTCTTGGGAGATGCAACTCACTCAGTAACACTGTTAATGAATAAACACACTGTAGCAATGATTGCTATCAGAATATCGATGTATTTAACACTTATTTCAACAAAAAAAGCAAAAATATCACTTACACCCTTGTCACCCCGTTTAATTAACCCCATTTAAGATTTAGTCCAAAAAGCCCTGCCACATAGGGATGTTCTAACGGTGTTAGAATATCCCCATATGGTTCATAATATTTAGTTTTAGTGAAACCTGTATGAAACCTGTATAACAAAGTGCACACAGTTCACAGTGCAGTGCTTTTTTGGGTTGTCCTTTTAACATTCTTTTGTATAAATCAGTCTGTACCTCTGTTCTTTTTTTTCAAACTGTTAATTAAAGGTAGGGTAAGTGATTTACTTTTGTTACAATAAGTGTTGTTAAATAGCTCTCTATTCTGATAGTACTCATTGCTATAGAGTGTTTGTTCAGTAAAAGGAGTCTCCCATGTCTCTCCAGCTCTTTATTAAACAGAAAAGGCATTTTCAGTGCTCTCTCCTGATTGGCTTAAACTTTGTCACCTACCTGAAAATGTACTATATTCTGTTTACTAATGAGCTGGAGAGACCCCTGTGATCAAACAAACGCTCTGTAGCAATGATTACTATCAGAATATAGTTCTTCTCGCGAATAATGACGGACGCATCACATGCTGTAACAAAGAATAACAAAACGACTGCCCCAAAACACAGTCGCCCCGGGGCAAATCCAGCGGTATTCACCTGGTATTCCTAAACGTAACCTCAGTAAACTGTGCCTAAACCTAACCTTATTCCTAAACTTAATCTCAGTAAAACGGTGCCAAAACCTAACCTTATTCCTAAACTTAACCTCAGTAAAACTATGCCTAAACATAAACTTATTTCTAACCTTATCCTCAGTAAAACAAATACAAGAATACAAGAACCGCTGGTCTGTGAAAAAAATGGGGGCGAGCGTGTTTTGGGGCGAGTCTTCCGGTTACCATAACAAACAGGCTTACGTTACACGTCTTAAACAACAGGCCTGCATAGCCAACTCTGTGCAATTGCCAATTACCAACCCAACACTATACAAACATCTAAATCACCCAATAAGAAATCCATTAAAAACAAACAACATATATAGTCAGACTTAAAAAACTAAATGCAGAATAAAACAACGTTGGCATTAATTGGCCTGCTACATACATATTGGGATTAGTTTGCTTTGCAAGTGTTTTAACTTACATATTCTTTGCCAGGAAAACCTACTGGTTCACCTCTGGCTTAAGAAGAGCTGTTACTGGTGTAACTATGTTCCCTGCTGCACTGAACAGCCTCTAGGATGCGCAACTTGTTGCACATCTGCCTTCTTTCTCCCTATCCCCACTCTCGTCACGTGATACGCTTCTGTGGCTCTGTGCCCTGCATGCGACCTGTTTGTACTGTCCAATATCCGACTAAATATTTGTAACAACCGTAGTAATTTACAAGAACGTGCATGAATGCCACACAAAAAATTAACTTTATTTGGAAAAAAAATAAATAAGAAACTTAAAAAAAAAGAAATCGGTGTGCAGGTAACATATTCGGTGGTGTGCCTGCACACCGGTAACACCTAGTAAATAAAAATAATATCAAATTTATCTTGTCATAACACCTTTTATAATCAGTTATGACGTGCAGCAGTGTTGAAGTATGTGATTGTTCGGTTAACTAATTAGTTGTGTCATTTATTTCCAGGTCCGGAGGTGCGGAGGCAGTACCCAGAAGACTACAGTGATCAGGTTCACTATACAATACATGCTATACAACTGTCACTCTGGAAGAACATTTGAAATGAATACCACTCAGTACATTGACAAAGGTCTCAATTGTGACTGAAGGACTTTTAACCCATTCAGACCGGGAACGCATCTGTGTAACCACTTTAACCATTAATCTTATACTTTGGCTATTCAAAAATAGCAGATATACAAGCTCATAGCGCTATGAGCTTGTAGATCTGCTATTTTTTTTTAATCGTGAACATTTGTGCAAATCTTTGAATATATATATATATATGTATATATATATATCATTTATTTAAAGAGAACAACAACATGTTTTCAGATGGGAGCCAAATACATATAATTTTGGGGGTCCTTGACATGAAAAAGTTTGAGAACCACTGATATTATAGCAACATATATTTAACAAAATAGGATTTAGAAAACATTTGTAGAATCCCCAGAAGCAAAGATTTGAGTTAAAAATGTTTCAAGATTTTTCTAAAATAGCAGATCTCCGAGTGCCACGCTATGAGCTTGTAGATCTGCTATTTTTGAATAGCCAAAGAAAACTAAAATGACAGAGATGCGTTCCCGGATTGAATGGGTTAAAAACATGAACACACTACAAGATTTTACAATAAAGGAGCATCACACACTGCAGATTTAATTAAGCAGCACCTCACATCATTTCATATCACATGATCACACGCGGAAGCAGTAGCAGAGTAGATGTAGACGAGAACGGTTAAACTTGCAGTGTTGACGAGCCGTTGTGATGCGTCTGAGAAGACACACTACTATGTACAGTGATCTTGCCACATTAATCTACAAGCCTCAGCCGCCCTACGTACCCCTAGCCTTCGAGTGTGTCAGATCGGAGCTCACCTTGTTCCTGTTTGGCTGTGTTTCTCTTTTTTAATTATGTCATTGTTTCTGTTTCCTTTTTTGATTTGTTTTGATCCACAGGAAACTCTTCAGACTTTGCCCAGGTTCTGTTTCCCTTTCATCATGGACAGGTAGAACGCACGCACACACACACACACACATGCACACATGCATGCACGCACACACACATGTGCACATGATGCAAATACACAAAAAGTGTTAGCAGATTATTTGGACTACAGTGGGAAGGCGATATGGTTTTTCCTAGGATGGCTGCACGCGTTTTGCTTCAAGTGACAATCGGTTCTGTCCACCACGGCATGCCAACTCGGACGGCGCGCTTGTCAACGTGCAACGCGTTTGCTGTTTGGTGCGGGCAGCTTGCTTTGGCGTGCCTCAGGAGCCTCAAGTTCTCTCTGCCTTGTTGAGTTAAAAAACGCCAACCGCTTCTCTGGCGCTCGGGTGGCGCAGTGGTAAAGTAGCTGACCACCACCGCGGAGTCTGGAGGTTCGAATCCACCGTGGTGCATCCGGCTTTGTAGAGTGTCTATGCGAACACAATAGGCTCTATTAGTAGGGGAGTTTCGAGGCTCCGTGAGCACCCCAAAAACACATCTCTTAAACCTGTTTTTTTAGGACCCTAAAGGTGTCTAGTTATGATTTCTGCTTGTTGCCCATGTCAACTAATGTCCCATGGGGTTTATTTTTAACCCTTTCTGACACCTACCCCCAACCCAAACCATAACATGGAGATAACAGAGAATACCATAACTCTTGAAGTAAACAACATACAGCAACAAATGAACACATTTTTCTATATCATTTTGACCCAAGGTTTTTATTAAGATTCAAACACATATTGACTCTATTTCAGGGCAGAAACAGCCAAAAACTAGCAGAAAATGTTGAAATCATAATGATCACGTCTATATTTCTCTTTGTATTAAACGTTTACCGTGTATTCTTTTTTACCATATGTTTTTTAGGACCTTTATGGTGTCTAGTTAAGATTCATTCTTGTTGCCCAGGTCAAATAATGTCCCATGGGGTTTATTTTAACCCTTTCTGACACCTATTCCCAATCAAACCATAAAATGGAGATAACAGAAAATACCATAACTCTTGAAGTAAACAACCTACAGAGACAAATTAATACATTTTTCTATATCATTCGGACCCAAGGAATTCATTGAAGTGGTTAATATTAAGATTCAAGCACATTTTGACTCTATTTCAGGACAGAAACAGCAAAAAAATAGCAGATTTTTTTTAAATCACATTTATATTTCTCTTTGTACTACATTGTTAAGGTGTATTCTTTTCTACCATATGTCTTTTAGGACCCTAAAGGTGTCTAGTTAAGTTTTAATCTTGTTGCCCTGGTCAAATAAGGTCCCATGGGGTTTATTTTAACCCTGTGTTGCACCTATTCCCAACCCGAACCATACAATGGAGACAATAGAAAATACCCTAACTCTTGAAGTAAACATACAGAGACAAATTAACACATTTCTATACATAATTTTGACCCAAGTAATTCATTAAAGTGGTTATTATTAAGATTCAAGCAGGTCTTGACTCTATTTCAGGACAGAAACTGTAAAAAACTAACAGAAAATGTTCAAATCACATCTATATTAATCCTTGTATTAAATACTTAAGGTGTATTCTACTTTACCCCATGTTTTTAGGACCCTTATGGTGTCTAGTTAAGATTTCTTCTTGTTGCCCAGGTCAACTAATGTCCCATGGGGTTCATTTGGTGACCATTTTGAGGACTACTTGAAATGAATTCCTTGGGTCAAAATGATATAGAAAAATTTGTTCATTTGTTGCTGTATGTTGTTTACTTCAAGAGTTATGGTATTCTATGTTATCTCCATGTTATGGTTTGGGTTGGGGGTAGGTGTCAGAAAGGGTTAAAAATAAACCCCATGGGACATTAGTTACATGGGCAACAAGCAGAAATCATAACTAGACACCTTTAGGGTCCTAAAAAAACAGGTTTAAGAGATGTGTTTTTGGGGTGCTCACGGAGCCTCGAAACTCCCCTACTATATGCACAGCAGCCATATTGGAAAGAAATTGGGCCTCTTCTTACTTCCTTCACAGGTGTTACCAATGATACTAATGATCTGTTCCATGCTGGTCAGGGTGCGGATATCGTGCATGTTGGCTCACTAGAAACACTCCATTTTGGTTCCCAAATGGCCCCTTATGGTGGGTGTGTAACTCTGAGAGTGTACAAATGGAACCAAATGGACCCTTATGGGTCCATTTGGGGCGGGGGAGGAGAGAGTCTGGCGAGCGCAGTCAGAGCACTGAAGTCAAGACACAGACGGCTGTAGTGGAATATCTTGTGGAGTTTCAATGTTACTATGCATCTCAGAAATATATAGCTTATAAAGATTTGTAATTTGTAAGGAAATGTAAATATGGCAACTCATTTAGATGTAGTCCTACGTAGGTTTATGGTTTCCCATGGACTATAGCCGTTTCACTCATGATACAATTTCTCTTCTTGTTCTTTCATAACAGATACATACTGTACATGTGCCAGATAATCCCCACACCAAGAGAGGAAAAAAAACAAAAACGTTTCAGTCATTCAGTCCGACACTGTAGCCCAGCGCTACTCAACCCGCGGGCCGCATGCGGCCCGATCGCAGCGTCTTGGCGGCCCCCTCATGGTCAAAAAAAAAAGAAAAAAAAAAAAGCACAGGATAAAAATATACATTTCCGTTCAAATATATGGGTTGCTAAAACATTTTTCAAAAACAAACAGACAGACATACATACAGGTGCGTCAATTGTTACAGGTATAATGCATAGTTTTCTATGCATTTCGGGTTTTTGGGGGGGTTTGACCCCCAAATCTTTCCGGCCGCGCGGCTTTGCCGCGCGCCCAGGATAGGTGTCTGCCACTGGACATACACACAACACAAAATAAACTGGTGCAGTGAAAAGAATATGATGTCAAAATGTACATTTTCTTGTGCGTTACAAAATCGAAAAATCCAAAATAGGACCGTCATTTTTATGGCGGCCCCTTGGACTTTTGGTATTTTGCTGAGTGGCCCCTGAGCCATCTTAAGTTGAGTAGCCCTGCTGTAGCCTATGGTAGCCTTTTCATAAATAATATTTGTACTTAGGCTGTCGTGAAAGTTTATAATATTTAGAGAAATTTAAAGTTTCAAATACAAAAGTATTAGTAGTAGTTGTGAATTAGCAAACTGGACATTTAGTCTGAATGTTTCCTTTAGCCTCATCTTGCGCTAATGCACACAACTGTTTCGCCAGGTTTTATTTTTGTTGTTTCTCATAAGCGTGCATCCGTTGTCCGTCAACAACACAGCCGTCTGTGCCTTGACTTCTGTGCTCTGACTCACCCGCCCCCCCGCCCCTTGGCAAAAACTCCTCAGGAAAAGGCTGTTCGCGTCTGTGACCCGTGGTAGGTCCCCGTATACTAGAGGACCACATTTATGATGTGGTCTGTCCATGTGCCACCTAGAGCCATTCTTAGTATTCTTGTGCAGACTCCATCCAGGGCCCTTTCCTGTTGTGCTGTGAGGGTCCATGTCTCCGCCCCATACAGCAATACTGACTCCACTGCAGCTACGAACAGCCTCTTGAGGTCTTCTCCCCTGGAGATCACAAAGTCTTTCATGTCACCATGTCTCGCATGTACTCTTCACGGGCCGGGGTGGCACCTGTCAGGAGGAGTGGGACGAAGGCTCTACATCCTCCCAAACTGTGTGTGGGGAGGACTTTATTGGCATATTGACAAAATTGGGGAGAAAGGGGGGTAAAAAGCTAAAAATAGAAAAGCAAAACACAAGCGCTCCTCTTCCCCCAGCCATCGTGGGAAGAACAATATATTCATTTCCACTCTACATTGAATTTGTTTTGTATACGCAATTAAAGTGAGTGCATGAGGTTACCATGCGTTTCTTTTTTTTTTCCTGTTTTCTTCTCCCATTTTAGTCATTTTGCCAATCACTACTTTAGTGATTTACTGCCTCTGCGGCCAAATACATATTAATTTGGGTGCCTTTGATGTGAAAAAGTTTGAGAACCACCACTGTAGTCCCCGTTGACCCCTGCTGGTTGATTTGTGTCACTGAGTCGTTTACTTATTCACAGCAGTCCTCCTGTATTTCGCTTACATCATACTCCATACGTTAAGTTTTCGCTATAATGTCTCTTTTCACAATATCTTTTCACAATATGTGGTCACAGTTCAGCCTATTCTGATAGGCCAACGGCCATAGCATGCCCAGGGAAGATATGGCGTTAGGGTATACTACTGATTGTTCAGTTATTGTATAGTCTGGCGTAGGCATATTGAAACCGTGATAGTGGTTAGAATCCGCTTTCGCCGCTGTTCTAGCCCATATATTCAATTCAGATTAAACCAGATGAAATCTCTGATCGATATGCGAGAGTTTTGTATGTATAGTTGTCCTATAACCCCTAGGGAAGATTTAAAGCAGCTTTTGCAGAAAGCCTTGGCAGGCGGCACTTTTCAATTTTGGAAAATGAATCAACCTTTTTTCTTTCCACCTGTCTTTGTGTGTCTCTCTCCCTCCAGCCTGACGGTCAGCCAAGTGGGACAGAACTTTACCTTTGTGCTGACAGACATAGAGAGCAAGCAGAGATTTGGATTCTGTCGCCTCTCCTCAGGAGCCCAGAACTGTTACTGCATCCTCAGGTGTGTGTGTGTGTGTGTGTGTGTGTGTGTGTGTGTGTGTGTGTGTGTGTGTGTGTGTGTGTGTGTGTGTGTGTGTGTGTGTGTGTGTGTGTGTGTGTGTGTGTGTGTGTGCTGTCCAAGACTGACGCCACCTATCCAGAAATTGTGCATGACCTGGTCAGGAGTACAATTGACATTCTAGACATTTAGCAGACGCTCTTATCCAGCGTGATTTACAAGGGCGAGAACGGAATAAGCAGATTAAGCATGACATCTAGTCAACAACCAACAAGGTAAATACTTACCGTACATAGAGTGCAGAGAGAACAACGTTGTGCCCCTGAGAAACTATACGATATACGTTTTTATATAATAATGAGAAACTAGAACACCAGGTAAACAAAGAACCTAGCATCTGTCCAAACAACATGCTATCTAAAAAAAAACATTCTGTACATTTGAAACTATAGGGTACCAGGTAAACAAATAACCTAGCATCCGTCTAAACATCTGAAAAACATTCTGTGCATTTGTGTTCGAGAGAAAACTAATCTAAGAAACAACATGAGAACAAGTGATTAAGATATGCTGTATCTGTATATGTATATGTATAAACTTGTTTTCAGACACAATAGGTCCATTTAAAAACAGAGCTACAAAACAGACAATAACAACTGTTTTCACTAATTAAAAACATAAACATTGCCTCCAGTGTTTCCAGAAGCATGAGGAATACCTTGCATCACTCTGTGTGATCCCTGTTAAGGCCATAATTAATATATTCTTTGACTCCATCCGTCTACACATACATTTAAGTCATTCAGTGCCCGGCTTATTTATGGCAGTTTGGCTCTGAGTGCCACAACCAAAATTCATTGTAAAAAAAAAAGTGCTTAGGAGCCAAGATAAAGCCTTTTTCAGTAAGAAGTTAAACAAAGAGTGAATGGGGCAGAATATTTTCAAATCATGATATCTTGGGTTCTGATTTTTTTTTCTCCAAAAAAAATAATATATATATATAAAATAAACATATATATTTTTTTTTTTCATTGGACGTCTTAGACGTCCAGTGGCACTCAGGGCTTATATTAGCGGACGTCTTAGATGTCCAGTGGCACTGAATGAGTTAAACATGTCATTCCTCAATACGGCATGAAAGGTGGGTACATTACTGGTCACAAACATTTCACTTGCACTAGTCCATCTTGGGGGTTTCAGGAATATTCGTGTATATATTTGTATAGTAAACTAGCATCGAGAATGGAGAGTGCTAGGGGGGAGGTGGAGTCTGATGGCCAAACAGTTGACAGCTGTGTAGCTCGGTATGAACTGAAAAGTACTGTTCCTATATAGAGCATTGGTTCTCAAAGTGGGGTCCTTGGGGGGGGGGGGGTTCCAGGGGGTCCCCAGTAGGCTTGGGCAATATACCGGTAATATCGTATATCTCGATATCTAAAGACAATACCGGTATTATAAAAAATACCGCATACCGTCATTATACTGTATTTTATAAAAAATAAAATAAAATACAAAATACAAAAAAAGTTTTAGATTTTTTTTTGTACCTATAAACGTCTAAATAACTTTTTTCTACTTACTTTATTCCGAACCGAAACTGACCCGTGGATAATTGGACCGGACGGAACCGAGAAAATATCCTAATTACTGGACCCGGTCCGAAACGGACCCGTGCTAGGTGGACCCGGCCCGAAACGGGACCGAGGCAAACTGGACCCGTTCCGAAACGAACCGAGGATAATTAAAATGTATTAGACCCGGTCTGACCGGGTCTCTAGACCCGTACTGGACCCGGAGCTCATTTATAGCTAAAATCACCGTGGTATTCAGATTAGCCATGTGTTTCAGTCAACTCCTGCTCCCCCCGCCCCAACAGAGTAATCACAGACGAGCTGCGTCACGTCACGTGCATTCTGTTCTGTGTTGCAGACAGACAACATTTCGCCGACTTTATACCGTCTGTCCCCGCAGATTATGTCCATAAACATGATCCACACAGACGACGTTCCAACTTGCATCTTCCCGGTGGCTTTTGTTTGCATTTCACCAGCCAAAAAATCTCCATGGTGTTACTACGCAGCTCGCAGGGTAGCCGCCCGGAAGACTCGCCCCAAAACGCACTCGCCCCCATTTTCTTGTCTTTTTTTTACTGAGGATAAGGTTAGAAATAAGTTTAGGTTTAGGCATAGTTTTACTGAGGTTAAGTTTAGAAATAAGGTTAGATTTTGGCACCGTTTTAATGAGGTTACGTTTAGGATTAAGGTTAGGTTTAGGCATAGTTTACTGAGGTTATGGGGCGACTGTGTTTTGGGGCGACTGCAGTGCGGTGCGCGTGAGATTGGCTGCGTTTCAATCGGCTGTTAACATTAAACTATGAGAGAACAGGCGATATGATTTGGGAGCGTAATTTACAACGCATTGGTCTCATTTTAAAACCGAAGGTTAAAAAGATTAATATAATAATAATAATACAAAGCTGGTCGTCGGGTCCTCACGGGTCCATCCATTTCAAATGGATCCGACCGAGAACCGTGGCAATTGGAACTGATCCGACCCGTGCCCGAGGGACATGTCAATATTTTGGCCCCGAACCGGCTCGGTTCTCGGTTCGGGGCTCAGGTCTTCGGTTCCGGGTGTTAGTAAGGCTACAGTATAAGTTACTGTATTTTCGTTGTATTTCGTTATTTAAAAAATGTTTATGAAAATGTTTATATCGCATCGCATGCATGCGGACAATGTGTGCTGTCTGGCGGCTCTAATAATGCCCGCTGCTGCCATCTAGCGGTGGATAAGAAATATAGCATTCAGATCATGGGGAAATTCAGTCTATCACGCGCTATTACAACTTTTTTTAATTGGTCGGTAATACCAAAAATCGCGGTAAAATTTAAATAAAAATACCGGTTTCAAAAAATGTATATCGCCCAAGCCTAGTCCCCAGCAAAATGTGTTAATAGCGTCACAATAATTGAAACTTTTATACTTTGGCTATTCAAAAATAGCAGATATACAAGCTCATAGTGCTGCACAGCTCATAGAGTGCCGCGCTATGAGCTTGTAGATTTGCTTTTTTTTTTTTATCGTGAAAATTTGTGCAAACCTTTTGGATACATATATTTTTAAGCGAACATTTGTAATTCAAATCTTTGCTTCTGGGGGTCCCTGGAACTAAATATTTGAGATGGGGGTCCGCGGCCAAATACACATCATTTTAGGGGTCCTTGACATGAAAAGGTTTGAGAACCACTGCTATAGAGACAGTGGGGGTTGACTGTGTTGGTAGGCTTTATGTAGTAATTCTGACTGTTGGGTAAAATTAAGAGTGTTTGTAGTGTTTACTGCAAGGCAGGTTTGTTTGTATAGCACGTTGCAGCAACAAGACAATTCAAAGTGCTTTACACAAAACATTAACCACTTAAAGCCTATGTCCATTGTTGACTGGGGTCCCCCATGTGCTCTATAGGCTCTACACCTTTTTCTATCTACACCAAGTCTCTTCTCTCAGTCTGAATAGAAATAACACATTTAAAAGCGTCTGAATACAATAAATACAAACGTAGTTATTCAAAAAGAGACTAAGATTGGATATCAGGGTTAATGTGGTTAAAGGAGCGGTACATGCCGCAGCGGATAAACATACTATGTGTAAATATGTAGATACATTGTTGTTCTCTTATTCTTCCCTTTCTCTTTTTTTGTATGGAAATAACAAAAACAATGGAGCTTGCACAAAAACTAATTTCACGCACTGTTTTACACCTGATAATAAAGATGATTCTGATTCATACTGTAGTTGAGATGCAATTGTTTTGTTTTTTTTAGCTCCCTCTGGTACAGACAGACAGACTGATTAGAATATGCATAATGTTCCACTTGTTGCTTTGTGGTGACTCTGCTAATATGCTATTGTTCCCAACCCGACTGAGCTACCCGGCAGTGCATTCTCTGACATTATCTAGGGCTGTTAACTTTCCTCAGAAATGATATTCGAATATTGGTCTTAAAAATTGGCAGATATTCAAATGTATTCGGATATTATTATTATAAAAAAATATATATATATTTTTTTTAACTTTTTTTTCCCATTTCTTTTTACAGAAACAGTACAAAAACAATGTATCGAGTGCTCGGATCCAATAAAACATATCTTTTGTTTGTTTTTATAACTTCATACATTGTTTTTTGTATTGTCCCTATCAAATAAACATAACAAATAAATTAAGATAAAACTGTTTTTTTAATTCGAATATTAATTTTCATATTCGAATATACATATTTTCCCAATATTCGAATATTTCCCAATATTTCCAATGTTGATGGAAAATACTGTAGTGATTGTTACATATTTGTACCATGTAAAAAAATGTGGCTGTATTGTGGGATAATCCCAGTTAGTATATCAAAGTGTAAGAAGCTAACAAAAATCTTGTTTTGTTTTTTTGTCCCAGCTACCTGCCTTGGTTTGAAGTTTTCTACAAGCTGCTCAACATGTTGGCAGATTACACTATCAAAGGCCAGGTCAGTAACAAGTCAGCTGCTTTAATCAAACTAGTGTTACTGTCATGCAGAAACCTTGTATCTCCATATTTTCAGGAAATGGAGAAAATGGAGAGAGAAAAAATTATACATTTCTTTGGTCTATTATTTAACTAATTGGGAGACTGTATAAGAATGACTATTCTGATCACAGGTTTTACTCTCTCTGGACTTACTCTCTTCAACAGTAAAGACAGTTGTAGAATTATGTTCTAAATATCATCTAACAACCAAAAAAACTCCTCTTATGGGGTCCCTGGCACAACATGTTTTCAGATGGTGGTCTACAGGCTAATGCATATCAATTTGAGGGTCCTCGATATGAAAATGTTATAAAGAACATATTGGAACAGGCAATACATGAGGCTGCTTTACTCACAGTTGAGCTGTTCCATAAGTGTTCAGTGATGGACAGTTGGACATATCAGGTTTTAGGTGACACTCTTCAGCAGGAGATGATGTGGCAACCTGAAAGTGTGCTCCTCAAAGCGCTTATCTCCAACAGGCTGGGTTTGCCTGGCCAGGAAGGAAGCTTAGGGGAAGGGTAGCATTTCAACAACGTACCATGCAGCTTTTAGCATTTGTTGGCAGAAGTCAAAGTGGTTTTGGAGCTGCACTCTATAGAGGCCCCTCAACATGCGATTCCAATTTGGGGATGATTGGATATTGCATTTTGTTGTAAGCAATAGGACCCTCGCACTACTGTTTGAAGCCAATTCGAGGCAACCCGCATGGAATATCAAAACCTTGTTTGACGTTCATTTTCACATGTCTCATGATGTCATTTATACCTAATTTGGTGAAAAAAAATATGTTTCTGCAGCAAACGGTGACATTTGTGGCACCAACTATGGACGGAAATGAAGTCTTTTGGCTCTGCCCTCTGGGCCAGTGGCTTTTCGAGATCACGGGCCCCACCATTGTAATTGGTCAAGGAACATTTGTCAAGAATTGACCCCCTAATAAAGGGGTGGAAAAACAAAAATACTTAACACCTCACATACGGGCCTATTCCATATTATGTGTAAATAAGTGCATATAACTACTAGCTACAATAAAGCAATTGTTCAATATTAGATTGTTATTAAAACAGTTATATCATGGTCATTGCAACAAATACTGTTTGTATGTACTGTACTGTATGTGTAACTGGCTATTATTGTGTGGTTCTTGCTTTCCGTGACCTTTTTCAGGAGAGTGAATGGCAAGAGCTATTAGTGTCTTTACACACACTGCCCATCCCCGATGCTGGGACCCCCGTTCATCTCAGCATGGTGAGCCTGACTGCTTGATTTATAACCACTTATAACACCTGGTGTCCCTATTTAGGCGAACATTTTCAATAATTTTCAAAAATAGCTAAAATAGCCGATCTACAAGCTTCATGTCACAGAGCTATTTGCTATTTTTGAAATGGGGCTTTAGTGGTTATAGTGCTTGTGGAAAAGTTGTGTCTGTTGAGAAGCTTGGGAACGCTGTTTTTGAATTCACTTTATTCCTTGTTTCTGTGTGTTTAATGTCTCCCCAACACACTTTAACCCATTCAATCCGGGAACGCATCTGTGTCATTTTAGATTTCTTTGGCTATAAAAGAAAATGCAAATATACAAGCTTGTAGATGTGCTATTTTTGAAAAATCGTGAACATGTGTGCAAATCTTTTAAATATATTTTACTTTGCTTCTGGGGGGTTCCCTGGAACAAAATATTTTTAGATGGGGGTCCGTGGCCAAATACATATCTAAAAATGTTTTCTAAATCCTAACAGTATGTTGCTCCGTATATCAGTGGTGTTCCAACTTTTTCATGTCAAGGACCCCCAAAATGATATGTATTTGGCCGCGGACCCCCATCTCAAAATATTTTGTTCCAGGGACCCCCAGAAGCAAATATTGGAGTTAAAAATGTTCGCTTCAAAATAGATAATATATTAGAGATTTGCACAGATGTTCACGATTTTTTTATTTTTTTTTAAATCTACAAGCTCGTAGCGTACTAGTGCGGATTTTTGAATTAGCCAAAGAACTCCAAAATGACACAGATGCGTTACCAGTCTTAATGGAATCAAATACATAAACATCACTGTGCCTGTTCCCTTGCAGTATACCTGTTTTACTGTGCCTAACATAAGAGAACTTCCCAGCATCCCAGAAAATGTGAGTATGGTCAAATGTGTCTGTCCCTCTTGTGTCATTAACATGAACCCTAGCGTCCCTATTCTGGGGCAAACATTTGGCAATAATGGCTGATCTAGTTGGCTCACAACACAACACGTTGTGAGCTTGTAGATCAGCTATTTTTGGCAAACTAAGGATATAGGGGTTTAAAGTGGGTTAAAGGAGTTTCAGTTCAGTTTATTTTTATTTATAGTGCAACATCACCCCACGGGGTCTCTGTGCACTTCACAACAGGTCATATAACAAAAACATCATTTAAAAAAAACACAGTAGCAAAGAAACATAGTAAAATATGCCCGCACGCATGGTCAAACAATTGCCATGCGGCAGGGCACAGCTGAAAACAATTACATATTAGCTAAAAAGAAAGGAAAATTTTAACAATGTTAAAAACCACAGGGCAAGGAGAGGTGGCCTCCTTGAAATAGACTTGGGGAAACCATAGTGCAGGGAAAAAAAGTGGATTTTTAGCCTAGATTTAAAAATACCCAAGGAGTCGGCATCTCCAACAGCTGTAGGGAGAGCATTCCAGAGATAGGGGGCACGATGTGTGAATGCTCTGCCCCCAACTGTTATTTTATTATGTGTTGTGACTGTGAGGAGACCAGCATCCTGGGAGCGTAGTGGTCGTCCAGGGATGTAAGGTTGTATTAGACTGGACATGTAGGATGGAGCAAGTCCATTTAAGGCTTTGTAGGTCAGGAGTAGCACCTTGAAATCGGCTCTGGCCTATATCGGCGGCCAGTGTAGTGTTATGACTGTTGGTGTGATATGATCGTATTTCCTTTTTCTGGTTGGTACTCTAGCTGCTGCATTTTGGACTAGTCTAAGGTCATGTGTTGCTGTTGATGGTAGACCGGAGAAGAGGGTACATTACAGTAATCTATTCTTGAAGTGACGAAAGCGTGGACCAGGGTTTTTGGCATCGGGAAGAGAGAGTATTGGACGAATTTTGGCTAAGTTGCGCAGATGGAAGAAGGCAGATTTTGTGATGCTTTTGATATGGTGTGTGACGGATAGGGATGGGTCAAAAACTACTCCTAAACTTCTGACTGTTGGTTTGTGGGTTATTGAACAGCCATCAAGGTTTAGAGTTGCGTTATTGAACAGATGGGTGTGTTTAGCACTTCATATAATTGGTCCTCACTAATGCTGCTTATATGATGGCACCATATCTGTCCACTCACCTTGCGTCTCATTGGTGGACTGTGGACGGTTCAGAAACCTGCCTACCTGTGACATCATCGATGGGGATTCCAAGCTAATAGAAACTACAGCCTTTCGCTTCCTGCAAAGTTAGCACGCTGACATAGAAGCCACTGTTCTTGCGTCGATAAAATCTTGTTTGAAATGGCCAAACCTGCCAACCGATGATGTCACTGGTAGGCAGGTTTCTGAACCGTCCACTGTCCTTCTCTGAGACACAGATACTATGGGCACTTGTATTACATTCTGATTGAAATCATTCAGATTAAAGGTTTTGGGTCAACCGTTTACATGGGATGTGATCTAATCCTGTCTGGTGGTTACATACGCCGAAGCTTTCATTCACAACAGCTGTCACCGCTGTCACATCACCTGTGTGTGTGACATGCGCAAATGATTAACCCATTAAGACCTGAGGCCGATTCTACAAATGCCCTCTAAATCAGTAGTTCTCAAACTTTTTCGTGCCAAGGAACCCCCAAAATGATATGTATTTGGCCCGCGGACCCCCCCATCTGAATTTTATTTAGTGCCAGGCACGGGGGTCCCAGAAGAGAAGATTTGTGTTATAAAAGTCACTTTTATGATATTATTGAGCCGTGCAGACTTTCATTTAATCTGGAGTGAGTCTTAATCTGCTTTGCAGTCATTTCTCTAAGATTTGTCTCATAGAAATTCAAAATTATTCAAAATGTTTAAAGATTTTTCAAAAATAGCAGATGTACAAGCTTGTAGATCTGCTATTTTTGAAAACCACTGTTCTAAATCCTAAGAGTATATATAGCTGAAATCTAAAATTATTTTTGTCTATGTATTGCCAATAATGCAAAATGCATAGCATACTGTACAATTCCATTATTGAACAGGTATTGGGCCAATCAAAGAGCACAGAGATTCCATTCATTTATTGATAGGATAAAACATATATACAATATAAAAGAAACGATGAATTGCAAAACATCGTAACAAATTAATCTAGTTGGAAAAGCAAGTGTAGATGACACAATAAATTGCCAGAGAGCATGCGCAGAAAGAACATAACGTAGTAATCAGGTTAAATCGTGTACATGGAAGAATTTTCCTTTTGAAACCGGTTGTGAAGAGATTTAACAACCCCTCTGCAACCGATTTCAATGTCAATCTTATTCATTGTGATTGAGGTGTTTAGATGGAGCACTTTTATTCGGTTTGAGCTTTTAACCCTACTATACCGGCAATTAGAATATCAGGGTCCATGTAAACCCAGCTAGAGTGAGTAGACAGAAATGGAGCCATCTTATAATTAGCGAGGACCAATTATATGAAGATTATCATCGGAAATGTGTGAAGCTTCCACATTTATATTTCCGATTAATAACAAGTTCAATATCCACCAGATAGCCCTTATATAGTTGTCACTAATAGCTGAAAGGCAGCAGCTCGCAGCAAACTGCTCGTATGAGAAATGTACACTCAAATGTTTTCATTGGACACTGCTTTCATTTGAACTGTTGCTCTAATAACGGGCAAAACGAAAAACGAAACCAACTATATTAATTAAGGGTTATGGCTTTAATTTATTTTTTTCCGGGTTTTTTGATAAGAGGGGAGAAATATTAGGCAACAACTTCTTACCGCACGTATATAATGTCTCTGCCTTCCTGCCAACTAGTGCCTGTTTTTGTTTCGGTTGTTCAAACACTTCAAATTTGTAGATAGTACAGTAATAGTTTTTTGGGGGAAAGCTATAACCCTAAAATGAAGGGTGTTTTACTAGGTCGTTGCTGGGATTAGATAATAAGAATGTTCTATTTTTTTGTTTGTTTAAGTCTGCATCGGCAGGTGTAAGGTAAACCCTGCTGTAAACTTGTTTTGCAATATTGATATTGTATCAATCTATTTCACCACCATGCATATATTATTGGCCAACATTTTTGCCAAAAAGCACTGTGCATCCCTATTAGACGTGGTCTACAGGTCACTGCCTTTCACATCTAATGTGTCTCCTCTTGTTGTGTGTCATTGTTTGTTCCCTTGCAGAGAAACCTAACAGAGTATTTTGTAGCAGTAGATGTCAATAACATGCTCCATCTGTACGCTAGTATGCTTTTTGAGCGTCGAATCCTCATCTGCTGTAGCAAACTAAGCACTGTAAGTAGAATACACATCCTTTTTGTCTGTTTCTACTACTGTTGTTCCCTCCATTCCTTTCTCTTTATGTTCTACCCATCCTTCTCTCTTCACCTCTGTTTGTCCTTCATTTATTCCCTGCGTTCTTTGCCCTTCAGTCTTCACCCCTCATGACAACCACGAGGTCTCTGAACTTGTCTGAAGAGAGTTTCATTGGATTTGTGCCTTTATAATTGGTAGTTCAGGGGTCTTCAACAGTGTGATAGGAACTATTTATTTTATGTTAACCACTTGAACCCTAGCCTCCCTATTCTGAGGGGAACATTAGCCGAGAATAGAGCATCGCAGTTCCCGCCCACTTCCTGGTTTTTCCTGGTGCCGGAAGAAAAAACTCAATGCACTTTTCCCATTGACATTTGCAAAAATATTTATATCTATTAATTTAAGCCTCGAATCAAGCCATCATGACTTGACATGAATCATGACCATAAAACGTTTTTTTCTGTGATTTTATTTTATTTTATATTTAATTATATGATATACTATATTTAGTAAATACCCTTGTTTTGCCGTTTAAAAAAAAAAAAAAATCACAGAATCAAACGTTTTATGGTCATGATTCATGTCATGTCATGATGGCTTGATTCGAGGCTTAAATTAATAGATACAAATATGTTTGGAAATGTCAATGGGAAAAATGCATTGAGTTTTTTCTTCCGGCACCCGGAGGGGGCGGGAACTGCGATGCTCTATAGCAGATCTACAAGCTCACATGTGAGCTTTTAGATCGGCTATTTTCGGCAAAGAGGTTTGGTGTAGGGGGGGAAGAGCACATCAAGTACAAGTATTGAGGGTTTAAGTGGTGAACTGTCTGAAAATACACATTAACATGAATCCAACACAACGCTACACAAGTCTATGAAGCTTTCTACGAAATATATGAAAAAGTTTAATTTGCAACACAATTTTATACAATATGTAGTAAGGCTGTCAGTTCTCTATAATCCCATTCGAATTTCAATGCTTTATTATTTTCAATATTCGAATATATTTGAATATTTTATATAATATATCATTATATAAAATATTGTATAGTAGTACAATAATAAACACACACATGCACACATACAATTGCTCTAATAACGGGCTAAACAAAAAAGTGAAACCAACTATATTAATTAAGGGTTATGGCTTTAAAAAAAAAATGGGGGGTTTTTGATAAGAGGGGAGAAATATTAGGCAACGACTTCTTACCGCACGTATATAATGTCTCTGCCTTCCTGCCAACTAGTGCCTGTTTTTGTTTCGGTGTACAACGGTGTCGCGCAGAGAACACGGCTGACCTACAAGCCCACACCGCGTTGCATCAGCCAAGTGTTGTGGTCTTAAAGATCGGCTGTGGCGAAGCTACACAACAGCTCAAGTGAGGGCAGCTGGCAACTGCTGTCATAATTATTTTAAGTTTCTAAAACGTAACTTTCAAGTGGCGTTTGTAGGGGGAAACTTTAAGGAAGAGAGGAGTCTTGCCTGCCTCTGCGCTGAACCAACGTGGTGTGACCAGACACACACACACAGGCATGCGGTGCACAACAGACACATTGGGTGGTTTTCTGTGTGATAACTTTCTGTGTGCAGTCGATGCACTCAAACTTTATTGTTGATCATGCGTGACATGATGAAAGCGTTTGTTTTCGCATTGGTAGGTCAGGAAAAAATACAAATAAATATTACAATTACAACAAAATAAAATATATTTTTTTTAAACTACATTCGGATGGCAATTTTAGCATTCGAATGTTATTAAAAAAAATCACTTCGAATTATTTTCGAATAGCGAAGTTCGTTCTGACAGCCCTAATATGTAGTGGGGGGGTCCCTGCTTCATCTCTCTCTCAGCTAAGGGGTCCATGGCCAGAAAAACGTTGAAGATCCCTGAGTTGGTTCATTAGTAGAACACTAAGCTGCACTGCACAGATTTGGTTGTATACATTCTCCTGTCTCTACACAGTTAACGGCGTGTATCCACGGATCAGCAGCCATGTTGTATCCTATGTTCTGGCAACATGTTTACATCCCCGTCCTACCGCAGCATCTCATAGATTACTGCTGGTGAGTGTTTTCCTATGTACTTTGTCACAGCTCGTTGTCTTTGAGGTTGTAGATCGGCTACTTTTGACATTCTTGCAAATGTTCGCCTACAATGATCGGCCTAAAATAGACATGCCAGTTAGGTAGTGTTTAGGTTTAAAGGTGCATCTCAGAATATTTGAATATCGTAATTTTTTTTACTTTTCATGTTTTAGATTCATGGCACGTAACATGAAATATTTGAACCCTTTTTTCTTTTCGTTTGGTTATCTTACAATGATTACGGCTAATGGAAATCCAAAATCCAGTACCATTAAAGCATCTCAAAAGAATATCTCAAAAGTTAACCTGCAATGACTTCCTTAAATCGCAATAATCACAATAATAATATACGTTTTAGAAAACGATTAATTTGGGTCATATTATTATTGTCATATTTAAACATGCACATGTCATTTTCCGAGATATGTTGATTTTTTAGATGAACTTGTATAGTGTTCTTTTTTCCCCTCTTTTTTGTAATATAGTGAGATGCCTTATGATGCATACTGTTGTATCTTTAGTTTATTAGTGAATATTGTAATATATACATATGGACATTTTTGCAATTTAATATGGTCTTGGCTATTGCTATTTTTCTGCAGTGCATTTTTCAGTTTCACATATGCCAATAGCTGGCATTGTTGCCTTATTTTGTTGTAGTGCATGCATGATATCTGTAATATTTTTCTCAGTAGAAGGAGAGCAGTACGACAACAGAATGTGTGAGCCAGCAGTGGTTCTCAACATTAACATTGACATGATTTTACTGTGTAGTTTGGGGGTTCCAGAGATTTTAAAAAGTGGCATCAAATGGGGGGTCCCGTGGCCTAATGCATATCAAACTGGGGGTCCTTGAAATGAAAAATGTTGAAAAACAGTGATCTAGAACAAGAAAGAGACGTTATATTGAGCAGCTTTACAGTAAAGAGAAATTAAGTTTGAAACCTATCATTCCATTTATTTATAAAAAGCTGTAGTTAACTCTTACCATTGGCAAATTAGAAAAATTAAAGGTTGCAACCGCTTAATAAAATGTCACGTACTGTGATTGGCTGGGAAGATACACGAGACATTCATTTCTTGTGTATGTCTTGTAGCAACACTGTCGTGTCGGCAAGTCGCAGACTGTGTGAATGCTCAAACCTCCGAACGCTGAGAGACATATAGTGAGAAGCATAAATTGACGTTAAGACATTGTAGTACTGGTGTAAGAGCCTTGTTATTATGCCATGTAATGACTATATACTGTAGGCCTGGACATATTTTGGAAAACTTATAGAAACGTTTAGAAAATGAATTAGTAATAACGTGTGGGTACCCTGACATTAAAGGGAGATGGAATGTGGTGTGTGTTACTTCATAATCATGAGTGAATGCATGTTTTGCAGTGCTCCGATGCCCTACCTTATTGGAGTGCATTCCAGCCTAATGGAGGTAGGTGTCTTTCATGAACATATGAAACCCAGGTGTGAAATGCTAATGCTTATTTTCTCCCGTAGTCATTCAGCATCTATTTCTTTGCATGTCACACCACATAATGCTGGCTAAAATCTGTCCCAACAGAGGATGCTGAAAACAGCCAAACAAATTTGGGCTAGAAATGTAGCCATACAGTAGAACAATACTGGCGTGGCCATGCTTTCCAATCTTTACCTACTGTATGGATAGTGTATTTATTAAGTCATAATGTGATAATAGTCAACTCTTCTTTGCTCATTATTTTCTGATAAGCTATCATCCACTGTGGTGCATCAGGCTTTGTCAAGCGCCTGTACGAACACAATTGGCCCGTGTTCGGGGGAGGGAGAGCCGGGCGGGGAGGGTGATATTTGTCACTACACGTATTCCCACGGGCTGGGGGATGTCACCTGTCAGCTGGGAGTGTTGGGCGGGAGGAGTAAGCTCTACGTCTTCCCGGTGGGGGCAGTCAGTAGGATACAACAGCAGTGTCAACACACACATGTGTGAGGAGAGGAATTCATTGGGATAACGGGTACATTAGGGCTTAAAAACATTTGGGACCTCAGTGTTCTGATTTTGGAAAGGCGTCCTGTGGGTATGCAACACTTATGCATTACTGTTACAAGCGACTACATGCTAATGGCATTCAATGTCTATGGCGTAGTGTTTCATCTTAAGAACAGACTAAAACAGTGGTCATCTCCCTGTTTTTGGTCTTGAGTGCTGAAGAACCTAGAAGCTGAAAAAAACCTAATTAAAGGGGGACACAGTTATTACATGTTATTCTTAACATGCAGTGTATGTGCTCATGTATAGAAAGTGAGAGGCATGGCTCTGGACGATGTGGTCGTCCTCAACGTAGACACCAACACACTGGAAACCCCCTTTGAAGACCTCCAGACCCTGCCCAGCGACGTGGTATGAACACTATTTGTGTGTGTGTGTGTGTGTGTGTGTGTGTGTGTGTTGCATGCGCAGTGTCAGGTGTTCAGCTTAGAATCTTAGACCTTGTTTTTCTTATTTTATTTGAACAATGCTGGAGTCTGGAGAACATAGATATAAAAATGCATGAAGGTGGATTGAGTGAGAATATTTCTGTCAGTCGGTCGTTGTTGAAGCGCCATCACCCAAAAGTTTCATGCCATTTTTATTTCATTGTGGGTGTTGTGTTCGAGTGAAAACTGGCAGAAAAAGACTCGCTCGCTGCAGAATACTGTTGGGATTTAGGAGACATTTGTAGAATCGGCTTCAGGTCTTAATGGGTTAAATCTAAATAGAATCTTAAGGATTCCAATGCCTAAATCATGGGGGATGTTGGTGTAAAGGGAGCCCACGTAATATAAATGGAATTCCGGATATTTACCTCTGAAAGCGCAACAGTTTTCCCTGTTCTGTTGTGTTGAGTGTAAAGGAGTATTTGTATGTGTGTCTGTCGCATCCAGATATCGTCTTTGAAGAACCGCCTGAAGAAGGTTTCCATAACAACGGGGGAAGGCGTGGCCAGGGCTTTCCTGAAGAGCCAGGCCGCCCTGTTTGGAAGCTATAGGAATGCACTGCAGATCGAACCGGTAAGCAGTGTTGTAAAGTAACTAAGTACATTTACTCAAGCACTGTACTTAAGTACACATTTTTTTGTGAGCTTGTAGATCTGCTATTTTCAAACATTTTAGTGCTTTTACTTTTGGTGCTTTAAGTACATTTTGATACCAATACTTTTGTACTTTTACTCAAGTAAATTTTACTATATACATTCACTTAACATGCGGGCACGCCGGAAGCCTATCCTGGACGGGAGTCTCTCTAGACATAAAAACAGACGATGATGATACATACACACACACTACACTACTACACACTACCCTATATGATCCACCATAGCATATCCACTACCGTATGAATATGACCCACCACTGTACAGTCTTCTTGACTCATGAGTTTAGCAATATTTGATGCACCAGTCTATATTTGTAGATGTTTTAATAATGAACTCAATCGTTTAGTCTGATTATTAAGCTCTTAAGCACTATGAAGCCATATATTGTACAACGTTGGCACTCAAAACATAGCAGATAACCAATCTAGGCTCTATGCACAGCAGCCATATTGGAAAGAAATTGGGCCTCTTCCTTACTTCCTTCACAGGTGTTACCAATGATGCTAATGAAGGCTCTGTTCCATTCTGGTCAAACAGAGTCAGGGTGTTGATATTGTGCATGTTGGCTCACTGGTAACCTTGGTCCCAGCCTCACTCATCTGCGAAAAGAAGAGCCTGGTCACGACCTAAAGCAGCGAGTGTCTAGGAAGTCCTGAGTGGACAGGATTTCCGTTTCCCCCGGAAACGATATTTTTTGACCAATCACAACACTTGTTTCATTCACGGAGAATGTTAACAGATTTGTAAAGCATCAACATCATTTCCTTGGGCGGTACTTCCGCCAAATTCAACCATTTCCGGTTGTCAACTTCCTAGACAACCAACATGCCAGGTCTTGCCCAGGGTGGCTCACTGGAAACACTATGCTACACCAGTGGGTCTCAAAGTGTGGTCCATGGTTACTTGAGGGGGTTCCAAATGGGCCCTTAGGTGTGCAACTCTGAAGGCGGTTACACACCGGCGAATATGCGAATATACGCAAATTCGGACTCGTTCCGAATAATTAAAAGACGCTTTTTTCGCTCCGCGAAACTGGTGTGGAAGCTTGCATTGACTTTATAATGTTTAAAAAAAAAACGTAATATTCGCATGAAAGAAATCGCCCCGGTGTGTAAGGACCTTTAGAGTGTACAAATTGAACCATTTGAACCATTTGTACACTCAGAGTTGTTGGGGTCCTTGAAATTAAAGCGTTTGAGAACCACTGTGCTACTAGCCTGATTATCAGCCTGAAGCTGCGTGGAGCTTCAGTCTGACATTGGCTGCAGTGTCCGCAATTACCAGGGGGAGGGGATTCAAATTTCCCTAAACCAATCACAAGAGATCCACAGATCCGCCTACATCTGACGTCATCGCACAGCTTGATATTCGCTGATTGGCTTGTCGTTAGACCACTCCCACCTCCGACTCTGATTTGACAGGTTTTTCTTCGACCGTGAAAAGCCATAGGCTCACATTATGACACCAGACCAAGAGGAGCAGTCCACTCAGAGAGTGGGCGGGGTCTATGGTCTGGAACCAGGCTACTGTGCTACACTAAATGGGACAGTGCCTTCATTAGAATCATTGGTAGCACCTGAGAAGGAAGTAAGGAAGGGGCCCACTTTCTTTCCAATATGGCTGCTTTGCACAGAGCCCATTGAGAGGGAGCAGTGAAGAAAATTGGACATGGTGGCCGATCATAGGTACTGCAGCTTATTACGACTGGGGCCAGACACATGAACGAGTGAAAACGGTTTCGACCAATGGGTTCGACTCACGAGCTTGCGCACGGGGTTGTGCACGGAGGTGAGACTACTGCGCGTCGTCTCGCAATAGGCCCCGCCTGTCACATTTCCCAACCTGGAAGAAGGGATGAAAAGGGAGTATGCGCTGGGTGAGCAACCCCATACAAGTGAATGGCCGGGGATTTTCTTTACCTCTCTATGGTCACTCTATGGTCACATCGCACTGTGAACATTTTAATGATTTTAACCATAAAAACTGTGCCCGAGTTCTGCCTCAATTAAACGCATCATCTGTTTTTAGAAATGAAATGTATGCATTTTTGTAAGTTTGGGTCCCGGGGGGAAGGGGGGACAAACCAAATTTCTCTTTTGGGTCTCAAGCTGAAATACTTTGGGAACCTCTGGGCTAATAGAACATCAATCAAACTATGGTATGTTTTTAAAAAAGGTGGTCAGTAATGTCAAGTATACCATGAGTCAGCAGTCAATGGATTCTATCACTATGCTGCTTTAATTCACCTGATAGTTGGATGTAAATGTAAGTAACCAACCACTCCCTCTTCCTGACAGCCAGTGTGGTTTCCTTTGCTTTTAGGGAGAGCCAATCACGTTCAACGAGGAGACCTTCATGAACCATCGATCCAACACCATGAGGCAGTTTCTACACAACGCCATTCAGCTGCAACTATTCAAACAGGTATACGCACGCACACACACACACACACACACACACACACACACACACACACACACACACACACACACACACACACACACACACACACACACACACACACACACACACACACACACACACACACACACACAGTCCTGTCACAATTATTACAGAATCGCTGCATCGCAGTTATTTGCGATAATCGCAGTTATTTTGCATAATCGTTTGCATTCATGTGTGTGAATTCATCTGCTGAAAAACAGGGACAATAGTCACTGTACAAGCTAACAATCCGACGCGTTGTGAGCTTGTAGCTCAGCTATTTTTGTAAATCTTTGAAAGTATAAAACTATTAAATGCATGGTCTGCTTAACGCATTTTGGGGCGAGAACCCCTATTTGTAACTATACCTTTCAGGACGGGAACCACTCTTGGGGTTCTTGTTGCTATGTACAGTATATAGCAACATACATTTTGTAGTCATTTTTTTAATAAATATTTGAAGTTTTTCAGAAAACTTAAGATCAGGATTTAGAAGGCGTTTTTAGAATCGGCCTCTGGTCTAAATGGGTTAAGCCGTAGTACATTATTTATCTAGATTATTGGTATATTACAGTAGTACCAGACAGTATTATTACCAGACTTACCAGTCTTTGTATATTTATATTATTTGTCATAACCTGTGCAGTATTTGTTTACGAAGCTGAAAAGGCAAACAGAAATGTTTGATTTTGATGTATATGTTCCAATGTTCAATGCCAAAAACACAAACAATTACTAGTATGATGATTCATTATCAACCAAAATTGTATGATCTTGACCACACACACACACACACACACACACACACACACACACACACACACACACACACACACACACCCCTACCGATGCGTTGCCACTTTATGCACCTTATGTGTAACCTCATGCACATACCTGCAGCTCTCCCTCCCCCTTTTCTTCTTATCTGAAAACTATGAATGAATGGGCTTGCACAAACATTTGTGAAAAACCTGTGATATGACAATAACATTTATTCTGACTCCTCTGCCCTGTCCTGCACAGTTTGTAGACGGTCGTTTGGACCTGTTGAACTCAGGAGAGGGGTTCAGTGACGTGTTTGAAGAGGAGATCAACATGGGTGAATACGCTGGTGAGTCATAAGACATATTGGTTTGGATGGAACCTCCAGTGACTTTTCCTCCGATTTCAGCCCCAAAACAAAAATGTTTTGGGGGGACAATAGAGAAGAAAAAGAAAACATTAATTGAATAGTTCTATTTGTATGTCCCTTATTTTAAAATGTAATGAAAGTACTAATAGGAAAATATTCCAATATTAACGGTAACAAAAACAGCAGTAATAATCCATCTGTTTTCAATTCCAAACTTGACCTTTAGTGTGACCTTGACCCTTGATCTTTTCCACCCATCCAGTCACACAAGTCCTCTGTCCATTTCACAGGTAGTGACAAGATCTACCTCCAGTGGCTTCTAACTGTCAAGGTGAGACACAGTTCATGCCGCTGTAACTAATGGAATAGATTGTCTTTAATGCACAGTACACTGACCCATGTCATACCACCACCACCAACTGGTCAAGTGTAAGTATTGCACCTCTTAAGATGATGAAATGGGGTGCATTCAGAGAAACGACAAGTTGATGATGTTTGTGATGTGTTGTGTGACAGAAAGGGGGCGGGGCTATCTTTAACACCATGAGGACCAGGGCCAACCCTGCCATGAAGACCGTCTACAAGTTTGTAAGCATTTGACCCGCTTCTGTTTGACACAAACATTAACCCATTAAGACCTGAGACCGATTCTACAAATTCCTGGCTTCTAAATCAGTAGTTCTCAAACTTTTTCGTGTCAAGGACCCCCAAAATGATATGCATTTGGCCGCGGACCCCCCATCTGCAAATGTTTTGTGCCAAGCAAGGACCCCCCTAGAAGAGAAGATTTGTGTTAAGAAATTCAAAATTATTCAACATTTTTTAAACACTTTCAAAAATGTTTCAAAAATTGCAGATGTACAAGCTCACAGCGACACGCTGTGAGCTTGTAGATCTGCTATTTTTGAATAGACAACGCTAAAATCTAAAATGACACAGATGCTTTCCCGGTTTTAATGGGTTAAAATGTACTTTACTCTACAAGTTTGTAAGCATTTGACCTGCTTCTGTTGGACACATAAACATAAATAAACTCACACTTCAGTGCCAAATGCGCACGAGCATACTTCCAATTGTTGTTCCAATCACTTTCTCTATCCATGGTAGGCGAAGGACCACGCTAAAATGGGCATTAAGGAAGTCAGGAGCCGACTCAAGCAGAAGGTATACAACTCTACTGTATTTGACCAACACAATATATTTGATAAAAAGGTTTCTTTCAGTTAATCAGATAATATGGGGTGGCCAGGTTGCATATTGTCATTGAAATCAGTTGAAAGCCAGCAGAGGATTGTGCCCTTGTCAGTGCACTAGTGCCACCTACTGGTGGCAAAAGTGTTGTCTTTCCTTGTTTTTATGACTTGTGGTCTATTTTATACTTATTTGTTTTAATTGAAAATCATATAAAATAGCAAAAATAGCCGATCTACATCTCACATTACGTGTTGTGATGCGACGTATTGATAGCTTTGCCATTAACTAAATAAATAAAGATAAACATCACATCACGTTACTGTCACAATATCAATGTTGAGGTATTCGGTTAATGTTGTCCATATATTGCCCAGCCTTAACTCTACATGTATCCGAGGTGGAGAAATGGATTAAAGGTTGATCCAATAATAATAATAATAAAAATAATAATAACAACAGCAAAAATGTATCTGATAATCTCCTGCTTACATAAACTGGACCCTGTGATCTCTCCAGGAGCAAGCAGAGAATGGCTACACCACTGCGGGCGTGGCGGCCATTGAACACGACGGCTCTTCCGGCACAGAGCAGAGAGAGGGAGTGTGGACCACCCTGGACCACCGCAGGCCCGTCACCGTGCACTTTGGACAGGTAGGCAGAACCAAACCACCCGCATTGGAGAGCCTACACATGTGTTGCGCCAGGGGTCTTCAACGTTTTACAGGTTAAGGACCCCCTTAGCTAACAGAGAGATGAAGCCCACTACATATTGTATAAAATTGTGCTGCAGCTTTTTCATAGATTTCATAGACGGCTTCGTAGACGTGTTTGAAAGCACTATCATCCGTGTTGGATTCATGTTCATGTGTATTTTCAGACATTTAACCACTTAATATGGAAAGAATTTCCATATTGGTGTATCCCTAATTTTCACGTTTATCTCCTTTCCAGACTGACTGTAACAGTCATCTAAAGATATACTGAGAGCATACCAACTATGTTATGAAAACAATCACTGAAGCAATAATGATATGTGTGATATATCATCGCTGTCGGGTGGAAACTTTGCCAAAACCGTTACCTTTCAGGAAATGGAAAGAAATAACCTGTGTTCCAATGGGTCCAATGTCGTTCTTTTTTTGGTCACAAGCTCTTGTTAATGCTTTTCATTGGTTCCAATATTTTAAATCCCCACACACACTTAACTGCTTTAACTTTCACTCAATTTCTTTGTTCTTTGTTTCGTTTGATACTGTAGTATGATGATGTAGGGCATTCATTTACGAAAAAACATAAAGTTTAAATGGAGATACCTAGGTTTCTACCCGACAGCAACGATTATGGTATTTATTCGTTTTGTTTTTCATTTTCCTCCACAGGCGCGGCCCCCCAGGCCCCTGATGATGAAGAGACCGTCTAGCAATGTAGGCCTGGACAGCAACCCTGACCTGTACGTTATTAACAAAAAAAAACACCACCACTTAACCGCTTAAACCCTATATCAGGGCTACCATTGGCACAGGTTGAGGGCTATCCCTGGCACACTGGCATAAGTGTGAGATAGAGGATTTTTTTTAAAAATTACAAACGTAGTCAATTAATTTAAGTTCTCTGGCATTTGTATGGAAATGACGTCACCTCCTGGCTCCTGCACATAATCCTTCCTCCTATTTGCGCCTATTCTACTGAGTTGTATGTATACGTCAGAGCCTGTGGCCAGACTAATATCACTGCGTGGATATTAGTCTGGAATCTCTGTGTGAAACCTGCATTTCCAAGGGGCGGATTAAAACAAATGCCTTTGATGATAAACCCACCCCATATTTGCATACTGGGCCCTGATCGGTGCCCCACAACTTCGGGGGCAGCAATTTTTTTAAAGATTTTGATTATTATTACAAAACATATTCGAACCACTTCAACCCTATATATATTTTGGCCATTAAAAATGAATAAATGTAGTATTTGCAGCGAGGCGCACCTGCAGTTCGTCTGTTTGAACGTTTGCAGCGTTGCATCATGGGTAGTGGCCTGCAAAGCCATCCATTCTAACTGCTATCGCGTACGACTCAATGCTCCTTTTTATCATTCTGACAATATCCAATGCAGAAGAGAGTTTTGAGGAGCGAGAGGGAGTCGTTTTGAAGGTTGTTTATAAAAGGGAATTCATGAGCTAATGCTGTGCATGTAACATTAATTACTGGATCTCCATTTCATGACTACATATTAATCTGAGTTCTGTCAATCATCATCATTTTCCTATCCTTTCTTCTCTACCACCCACTGTCTGCTGTTAACCACTTAAACCCTGTATAACCCCCCCCCCCCTCCGGGCTCCAAACTAGACCCTGTAGTATTTCCCCTCTACATCAAATCTCTTTGACGAAAATAGCAAATCTTCAAGCTCACAGTGCATTGCGTTGCCTCGTGTTGTGAGCTTGTAGATCGGCAATGTCTTTGTTATATTAATAGGGACGCTAGCCAGCATTCATATTCTGGCAAGAACATCAGCCAGAAATAGCCGATCTACAAGCTCACAGCGTGCCACGTTATGACACGTTATTAGCTTGTAGATCGGCTATTTTTGGTGAAGAGATTTGCTATGGACGGAAAAAAGCAGTCCAAGTATTGAGCAAACCCGGGTCCAGTTTACTAAGTCTAGAGGGTTTAACATCTCTGGCTCACACTGCAAAATCCTGAGTGTTGATTTGAGTCCTGTAAGGCTTCGTTTATACACTCTCAAGTGATATTTCTTTGGTAAAATAAGTGTTAAATAGCTCTATATTGTGATAGTTATCATTGAGTGTTTGTTCTCTCCAGCCCTTTTATAAACATAAAAGGGCTGGACATACTTTTAAACATTGGCCAAATTGTCAAATAATATAAGAAAGAGGGAACATTTTTGAAAAATTGCCGATCAACAAGCTCACAATGCCTCGCAACGCGAGGCGTTGCGAGCTTGTAGATCTGCTATTTTCACAATATTTATCTGTGGAACGGAGTCAAACTAAATGGGGGGTCCCCAGTTCAAATGATTATGATTTATATTATGATTATTTTGGGGGGTCGCGGCCCTACCTAGTACCTACATATAAACGCTCCAGCTGTCGCCTTCTTTTCCTCTTTTCCCTTTCTTTTCTGTCGTCCTCTAGCTGTGCCCGTCCTACGCGCCACTACACGGTCTTTCTGTCGGAGGATTCGTCAGAGGACGAGCTGCAGCGCGACGACCAGTCCGCCTCGGGCTTTAACGAAACCTTTCTCTTCTCTTCCTTCGAATGGTCTCCCCTGTAAGCCAGATTCGCACTCGAGTCGCACGACGGCATCGCGCGGCGAAAACAAGCCGACCTACAGGTTTCAAGGCGCGTCTCAGAGGCGATGCGTCGTAGGTCGGCTGTTTGCGACGTGCGATGCCGTCGTGCGACGGAGTATACTTTTGGCTTTATGCACCTCTTTGATTGGACACTTGATCATCCAATCATGCCTTCTGTTTCTCTCTGACCTTTTCTTTCTGTTGGTTTGTGTGCATCAGAGGTGGGTAGGTAGAGTAGCAAAAATAATGTATCTATCTAGTAATGAAGTAAGAACATACTCAAGTACTCAAGTAATGAGTTGCTTCATACGATCTGATTTATTGTAATAATCACAACAATCATACCATATTTGAAATGTCTACATTATAAAATTATAAGTGCGTGCACTACAGAAATAAACGCAATTGTCTGATGTCTCTCTACATTTTCAAGCATTGGCCCAAATGTAAAAGAGTAAAAGTGACAGTTTTTCTTCACAAATAAACTTGAGTTAAGGTGACAAGTGCGTTGCATTAAACCTACTCTTACAAGTACAATGTATTAGTTAAAGGAGAATTCCGGACATTTTAAGTGTTATCTTTGATGTCTCGTTACTCACCTACCGACGTAAACAGTGGTGTTGTTTTTTTCCAGAGATTCCCCTGTCGTCATTTTTTCAACCCCCTCCGTTGTCATAATGGGAGCGCGTGGCTTAGGGAAATTCGTCTATTGTAACCGATGCAAAGCTATTTTTTTCTCTACTACTACTCATTGTAGAGTCTCATGATAGTCAAACATGCGCTGAAACTTCCTGAGAGGCTACCGCTAACGCCGACCGATTTAACACTGGTTGCTTGTTTATCTACCTGGCAACACCAAGTTGCCAGGTTCTGGAAAGAAACAAGCAACCAGTGTTAAATCGGTCGGCGTTAGCGGTAGCCTCTCAGGAAGTTTCAGCGCATGTTTGACTATCATGAGACTCTACAATGAGTAGTAGTAGAGAAAAAAATAACTTTGCATCGGTTACAATAGACGAATTTCCCTAAGCCACGCGCTCCTATTATGACAACGGAGGGGGTTGAAAAAATTACGACAGGGGAATCTCTGGAAAAAAAACAACACCACTGTTTACGTCGGTAGGTGAGTAACGAGACATCAAAGATAACACTTAAAATGTCCGGAATTCTCCTTTAATATAACTTATTACTACCCTCCTCTGGTGTGCATTCACTAGTCTTGGATGCCAGAGCTTCCCACTAGCACTTTGAACGCACCGGTTATATATGGTTATACTTTTAACATCAGTCTGTGCTCTCAACTGCAGTATCCTACAGCCGTGGATCAACTTTTTCATGCCATGGACCCCCACATTAATATGTATTTGGCTGCAGACTCTCATCTGAAAATATTTAGTGCCAGAAGTTACAATGGGTTTGTATAGGAAGGGGGCATGGTAGATTAAATGAATATCAAATATCTTAAGTATTGAATCGAGCAACTTATTAACTGCGTGGGGTGCACACAGCCCGAGTAGACATTAAAGGTTAACTCTGGCTGTATTTTGGTTTTGTTCCACTGTTTATGTTGACATTCATCCCTTGCAGGGACCCACAGACAGAGGCGTTGAACTTCAATGCGGTTGTGCACTGAGTTGATTGATTGGGCCATACAAGTGTCAAACTCGTTATGTGCTCGTTAGTGCTCTCTCTAATCAATGAATGCATCAGAGACAGCAATCACCTTGATACTTTATTTATTTTGTATCTATCAGAAAGTTATTTTATTTATTTGTATCCTTATAAGTTAGATTAAAAAAATCTTAAATTTTTCATGTAGATTTCAAGATTTTACACTTATTTATTTTAAATTCTCCAGTTTAATGTGTGTGACTGTGAATAGTATTTCATTTACTAGCTCTGCTACTTGTAACTCTCTCCACTCCACACTGCACGAGGCTCGATGCACAGCTATATGAGACTAAAGACATCCTCTTTGGTGCCTCTTGCAGGCCTCAGCCCTACTGTTCCCTGAAGGAGGTGGAAGGCGGCGATCCCGGCCCGGTGGCGGAGCATCGCACGGCCCCGCCCAGCCCGACCGCCGACAAGCTCTCCAACGTCAACCTGCTGGGGGAGCTGTTCAGCTGCCAGGACGAGCCGGACAGCCAGCCGCTCAGCCTGGCCAAGAGTCTGGAGGACCTGAGGACGCCCAAAGAGCTGTACAAGTTCACGTACCAGGTACCGCAAGGCTATTACGGAAACTAGAATTGGCAAAACATCGTAGTTAAAGGAGCCATTTTCAACGTGACATTCCACTGTTTATGTTGACATTCATCCCTTGCGGGGGGTGGGGGGAGGGGGCTCTGCCAGAGCTCTTAATTGATCCCTTCCAACTTTTGTTGGTTGTGCACTGAGTTGATTGATTGGGCCATAAAAGTGTCAAACTCGTTCTGTGCTCGTTAATAATAATAATAATAAAATAAACTTTATTTGTGTAGCACCTTTCATGACAGGAAATGCAGCTTAAAGTGCTTTACAGAGCAAGAATACAATTACAGAAAAAGTACAAATAAGTTAGTGCTCTCTAATCAATGAATGCATCAAAGACAGCAATCACTTTGATAGCTGTCTAGCATACCTTTAAATGACCCCCAAAGTGTGTATTTTGTATTATTTGTTTGCATGTTCATTGTATAATTAAAGTAAAAAAAATATATATATATATTTATATATAAAACATGCTCATATTACTGAGGCTCCATAAATACTTTATTTATTTTGTATCTATCAGAAAGTTATTGTATTTGTTTGTTTCCTTATATGAACCTTATCTTCATATAATTGGTCCTCACTAATGCTCATTATAAGATGGCACCATGTCTCTCTACTTGCTCTCCGTCTCATTGGTGGGTTGTGGACAGTTACCTGACTACTAATGACATGATCGATGAGGATTCCAAGCTAATAGAAACCACAGCCTTTCTCTTCCTGGAAAGTTAGCATGCTGACATAGAAGCCAATAAAAATAAACGAAAAAAGTTAGCAATCTTGTTTGAAATGTCCACAGCCCTCGTCTCGAGACACAGAGTGAGTAGACCGAAATGGTGCCATCTTGGGTGAAGTGCTCCTTTTAATTATCAATATATTTTCATGTTTTCTTTGCGTTCCTTGTGTTGCAGCGCATGGACCTTTCTGCCAACGAACGCACCTGCACCCTGCCTGGGCTCAAGCTCTCCCACCCCTACAACAAGCAGTGGAGCGGGCAGGACGACATGGCTGTACCTGCCTGGGCTTCTCCTGGCTGGGAGCGACCGCCGTCTGAGCCGCCGTCGGAGCAGCAGGAAGCGCAGCCGCCCAGCGGTGAAAGCTTTGGGCCGAGCTCCGCCTGCCCCGATCCGTCCGGCGAGAGCAACATCACCATCCCGCGTCCCCAAGGCAGGAAAACGCCGGAACCCGGCAAGATCCTGGCACCCCACGTGACCAAAGCCCGCACCACGCCGACGGGGTCGTGGGAAGGACGGACTTCTGCGGGGGGGCAGGAGTTTAGGCAAGCCCTGGGGATGAGCCCCGGCGAGGATCTCCTCAAGCCCACCAGGTCAGACAACGACGACTTAGACTTGTTGAACCTTTTAGACCCTCTTAACGACTCTGCGCAGACCGCCGCCACTTCCCTATACGAAGGGGGAGAATCCGGTTCTTCGGCCTCCAAACCGACCCTTCCGCCTCGGCCCAACCTGCCGGGTCTTCCCTGCCTCCCGCCATATACCCACACAACACTCAACCCCTTCGCCCATGGCCTGCGCACCACCTCCCCCCTCACACACTACTCCCCGACGGTGGGCGCCAATCCCTTCGGCGGAGTCTACATGTCTCCCGCCGGGCCCTACTTCCACGGCCCGCCCCGGCCACACCCCCCCTCCGTGCTGCCTGAACTCTACAGAGCCTACTCCCCGAGTGCTTTCTCGACCGGCTTTCGGCCGCTCGGGTCGGCTTTCCCCCCCGCGGCCGCCTCCCTGCCCCACCTGTCCGCCAGCAATCACGCCCTCTCCGCCCTGGCGGACTCGCCCAGCGCGCCCAACCTGGCGCCGAGGAAGCCGCAGAAAACTGAGGAGGACTCCACGGCGGCTCAGGACTTCTTCGGGGATCTGTTGACTATGGCCAAGCCGGCCACGCCTCCCAAGAAGAAGGCAGACGACCTTCGAAGGAGGTGGGAGACGTTTGATTAACGTCTCGCAATAATGTCCCCCCCCTGGGCTTACCGTCCCCAAAGTACCACCAGCTGTGCTGCAGACCAATGACCACTAAGCGCATCTGGTGGCTGAAGTTGCAGCCGATGCATAAACGCCGACTTCCCCCGTCTACGAGACACAGGGATGTAAAATGTGTGTTTTGAGTTTTGGTCTCTTTTCCCTCTCCGACAAGAACACTAGACATAACGTGGCCCTTGCTTCTTCAGCACAACTCACTGTCCACAGTTAATTGTTTGATTCTTTGCAGCTGATCCTGCTGGGTAAGCCTCATCTCCGACGCCACCTTATAGTCATACATGCTTATACCGCTCAATACATATAGCTACTTTTGTGACGTACAAATGCCAGTAACCTGAAGGGTGAGGGGGAATATGTCATACTCCTGTAACAAAAAAAACAAAACAGTGTTTGTCAAAATGATGCTAGCCCTTATCGGTAGAGAAGCTAGTCCGCTATTGTTGATTACCAGCTTTGTGGCATTATGGTAGTTATGACGTGTGGCGCATTGCAAACACGCAGTTATTTCATCTATCGATGTCGAGTGGGGTCATGCTGAGCAGGGCTTTCTTGGAGCCCACCGTCGCCTCATGATTGCATCACTCGATGAAAAGAACAAATTATGAACTGAAAAAACTTGTCAAGTCATGGTTGATCAACCGGAAAACAGGTTTTCCCCAAAATCCGGTGTTTTCCTCTAGCAACATGATCGTGCGACGAATCATGAACTAGGCTTAACTCTCGGGCTCGTGTCGTTAATCCCTGAATTATGTGTGACGAACTCTATGAAACCCTTGATGGGATGAATGACCCACTTTAAATATGCAGTGAGACACTGAATATCTGTAACTCTACAACAGACCTGCTTTCTGCAACTTCCTGTCAATAAACAGTATGGGAACTTCTACATCTGTGACTGTGTATATACAGTATATATCCACGTTTACAGAACATCTTATGTCACTATTCTATTTGAACTGTTCACTGTTAAAGTTTGTGAAGGATACAAACGTATGGATCAGAACCCACTTTATACATTTACGCGAGTGGTTCTAAAAGTGGGGTCCGGGGACCCCCATGGGTCCTTGGGGGGGTTGTTCCAGGGGGTGAGCTTGTAGATCTGCTTTTTTTATTTAATTTTTATGAAACATCTTGAAAATATGAAATGTTTGGAATCATTTTGAATCTTTTTTTGCAACACACATCTTCTCTTATGGGGTCCCTGGCACAACATCCATTCAGATATGGATTTGCAGCCAAATACATATCAATTTGAGGGTCTTTAACATGAACAATGTTGAGAACCACTGATTAAGTATCTGGATGGAATACCTCATTAACAACTAGATGACATGATATCAGTGTATAGATGTCGGACTATTTTATCAGCAAAATGAAAACCTTTGTCCAGCCAAACAATACACCTTTGTTGGAAGTGTGGTGGTAGGAAGCCATTGGTTGTACGGACGCCCATTTGATACCACTTTTAAATCTCTGGGACTCAATCTACACTGTTTTATCAGTGTTAATTTAACTCTTGGCTGTTAGCATGTTTTTACCCTTACGGGTCCATTTGGTTTCATTTCTACACTCTGAGTTACAGACCCTCAAGGCCCCATTTGGTTCCCAACTATCAATCATTTAGCTGGGGACCCCCTGGAACCCCCTCAAGGACCTCTGTGGGTCCCCCAGGACCCCATGTTGAGAACCACTGGCTCTCACCCACATGAGATCCATGTCATCAGTGGACGTAAGGAAATATGACGGACTAGTTCCGCAATTCTGAATGTGGTATTGTGACAGTGTGCCATTATTTACCGTAAACAATAGTCCTCCCTTTCTTTACAGCAGTAGATCTCCAAATCGTTTTTTTTTTTGTTGATGGGTTCACAGATGGGTCCAATCAACAGACGTCGATTAATATCGGCTGATATTTACTCGGTGGCGAATATCTGCCCAGTCGTAATGCTTCTCGTGATAAAAAAAAGGTAATCGGCCTTTAATATATAATTAAGCACTTTTAAGTTTGATTTTGTGTTGGATGTGTTTTTATTTGTTTTCTGTTTCTTGTAATTAAAAATGACATGCAATCGTTTATGGGTGGTTTCCATGAGTTCACTTACTGTACACAGTGTCTTCTCCTACTTTATTTTTTAACCCATTAAAACCGGGAATGCGTCTGTGTCATTTAACATTTTAGCGTTGGCTATTCAAAAATAGCAGATCTACAAGCTCACAGCGCGTCACTTCGTGCCGCGCTGCGAGCCTGTACATCTGCTATTTTTTTAATATGTTTTTGAACATTTTGAAGAATTTTGAACTACTGGCCAGGCACCTAGGCTACAATGTAGCTTGACAGTGCATCGCGGGTTCGAGTCCCGATCCCGGCGGCCTTTGCTGCTTGTCACCCCCCATCTCTCTCTCTCTCCCCATTTCCTGCCAGCCTACTGTCCTATCTATAATAAAGGCCAAAAATGTTATTTAAAAAAATGTACTTCTTATTTAGAAGACATTGTAGAATCGGCCTCAGGTCTTAATGGGTTTTAACATACTTGGACAACGTCCTTCTGATTTTTCTCATAGTAGCCTGAAAGATTCTTTCTCCTCGTTGCCATCAATGTTAGGAATAACATGTTAGGAATACGTTACCCCTAAATAAACCACTTATTTAGGGGTAACGACATGCTAACAGCCATGGCAGTCTTGGGGCGGCAGTGGCTTGGAAAACTGAAGTTTCCTGGTTCGATCTCCGGCTCCCCCTGTGTTACTGTCGAAGTGTCCTTGAGCAGGGCACTTAACCCATTCAATCCGGGAACGCATCTGTGTCACTTCAGATTTCTTTGGCTCTTCAAAAGTAGCAGATATACAAGCATCTGCTATTTTTGAAACATCTTGAAAATGTTTGAAAAATCTTTGGATATATATATATTTTTAAAGCAAACATTTGTAACTCAAATCTTTGCTTCGTCCCTGGAACAAAATATTACAAAAATATTTGCTTTAAAAAATATATAAAAGATTTGCACAAATTAGCACAAAAAATATCTACAAGCTCATAGCGTGGCACCGAGAGTGCCACGCTATGAGCTTGTATATCTGCTATTTTTGAATAGCCAAAGAAATCTAAAATGACAGAGATTGAATGAGCTGGTTGCCTGGTGCCTTGCATGAATTCCTCCTCTGCCATGAATGTGGGTGAATGTAATGCACATCGTAAAGCGCTTTGGCGCCATTTAAATGCACCATTGGTTGGCCAGTCAGCATGTTGTTTCCCGCACAAAGACAGTTACAATTTTCAAGGGCGACTCATGGTGCAAGATCAGTGTGAATGAAGACAAAGTGGAACAATGTCAGCCATGTTTGCTGTCCGTTTCCTTTCAGGGATCTCAACTCAATGTGGAGTCTTGTGGACATGTTCGTATACTTACAGTGACCACATTCTGAGTCCCCAAAAAGAGAGGACACTCGGCCCAGCCTCTTGGAGACACTCAAAAGCTACTTAAAGGTACTAAAAGTTTAATCAAAGGTGCTTTATAAATCTTATTTCTTTAAAGTAAGCCTCTTCTGTATGAATACAAAACGTGTCTCAGCGCGTTGTGAGCGGTGATGTGGGGCACAAACACACCCACTTCTGGCAGCGCTCATCAACTATGCTCTTTTTTCCCTAGAGTAGGACTTCAATGATCGTGACATGTCGGGCGCAATCACACAGTGGGTACAGCCACAGTCACACATGTCCGTACAACGGCGTGCAACGGTACGCTACGTGACGGTAGCCCCGTCCACTCCCATGCATGTTAAAAAGAAAAACGGAACGGTACTTAACATGGGAGTGGATGGGACTTCCG
>NC_137624.1:6519598-6534598 GCF_963280865.1 Gymnoscopelus braueri | reverse complement strand
TTTCATTTGGATATCATTGGTCATCTGACCAGTTTAATTGGATTTCATTGGATCAAATCGACAGCAAGTGGAAAACACAGACTAGGAAACAGGTGAATAGAAACACCTATAAAAACATCAGCATAGAAATGCAATTGAATCAACAAAAAGGGCATAATTGTTTTTAATTTAAACAAACATTAGCTGTAACTTTGAGATGAGTGGAAAAAAAAGTCAAAGCGGCACTAAGTAACTTTTATTTTATGAATGAAATGTAAATTTGTCCAATCTGTATGGTAGAGTATGTTAATAAAATATAACCTATACAATTGGGGTGGTTGTATTTTGTCTCCCTGCTCTTCTATTGAGACATTTAGATAGGTCACCAAGAATTTTTACCTGGTCAAGATTCAGTTTATCCCCTGAGCAAGCAGGCAGGAAACTGGGTTCAAATCCGGGGTAGAAGTGCAGCTTTAAGGTCATAAGCCCCCGTGCTCTAGCTGATATTGAGAATATTTCTCTCTGACCTACTTAACTAATGACTTTTAGAAGGAACATGTCAAAAATCTAATCCAAAGTAATGGTGGTCACTTTGAAGTTGTGTTGCTCAGCTTGAACAGTTGCCGTCCATCTTTTGAACAGGTACAGATCCAGCATCAGCAGACCACTTGTATTCCCTTGCAGAAGTTACCGTGGAGAATGGAACCACCCTGGGAGACGCACTCACATGTGGGTAGAGTAGACAAAAAATGTTACGCAAGTATTTGACCCAATTTTTTCTTCTTCCCATATCTAAACCAAGAATTTCATGATCAGCGAACCGGTAGGCAGCGGTTCTGGTAGGGGATACAAAGGAGACTCTTTGTGTCTCCTACCTGCCGGTCATCAAATTATTGTCTTAGGAATGCGACAAAAACTAAAAAATATCAAGTCTCCATGGGGTGACTAATCGATAGATTTTTTTGTGGGTGTGAACTATCCCTTTAAGAGTGCTTATTTAACTGTAAATATACAGTGTTATAAGCCGATGAAATTGTGCGTGTGCGTGTGCGTGTGTGTGTGTGTGTGCATGCGCGCTGTGGTTTTTAACACAAATCTTCTCTTCTGGGGGGTCCTTGGTACACAGCACTTTCAGATGGGGGTCCGCGGCCACATCTAGGCTGTGGCCGTCCTGCCATCCGTCCAAACATCCCTGGATGTTCTGGGTTGGGGATCATTAACGGTCGGCAGGCTGTAGCTCACTCCTGGCCCTGGCAGGCGTCCCTGCAGGTAAATCACCAACAACTCTTTGTTTACTAGAGCAGTGGTTCCCAAACTGAGAAATTATTTTGGGGGGTCCCCAGACGATTAGCTTAATGTGGTGCAACATTGTTTTCTCACAGTTAAAGAAACCAACATACAGTATAAGTGTTTTCGGGGTATCTGCACATTTCTAAAGTGACAATTTAAGCGCTTAAAGCGCTTTTAAGACATTTGTAAATTAATTTTTCAAAAGTAATCAACAAACTATGCTATGAAAAATTGTCAAACATTTGTGAAATTGTCAAATATTACCTAAGAAAGAGGCAAAAATTGCTATTTTGACAATTATCTGTGGAACCGAGTCAAGCTAAATGTAATGCCTCAACTCCTACGATTCCAAGTGCTTGTCAGGGTCGTCAGTTCAAAAATGATTCTTTTGGGGGGTCACGGCCTGAAAAGTTTGGGAACCCTTGTACTAGAGTGGACCGTGCAGTGGAGTGTTTGCTGTGTGTGTGTGTGTGTGTGTGTGTGTGTGTGTGTGTGCACCTATGCATGCAAAGGGGTGGGTGACAGTAAGGCGGACGAAAGGAAAGATGGGAAGCTACAGTATGTTGTTATGTCGTTTCATAATGGCAGACTATCTGAAGCACTCTTATGTTGAATCAATCGTACAGTTTGCTAATGAAAACTATGTGAATCCAGGCCAGCGGCTCGCACTTCTGTGGAGGAACGCTGATCGGCAAGTACTGGGTTGTGACTGCTGCAAGCTGCAAGGCCAAGTACAGTAGTCAAGCTGCCATTTGTCTTATATTCACACACGCACACACACGCACGCACGCACGCAGGCACGCACACGCACACGTGCACACGCACACACACACACACACACACACACACACACACACACACACACACACACACACACACACACACACACACACACACACACACACACACACAGTGTGTCTTATATCCACATACTGTGTGTGTGTGTGTGTGCACACAGTATCGTATCTATCTATCTATCTATCTATCTATCTATCTATCTATAATAAAACGTGTTGTAACTCCATGTGTTTGTGACTGCTGAAAGGACTGACTGAAGATGATCCATCCTCTTTGTTTTGTTTGTTTGTTCGTTGGTTCATTTCTTTCTGTCGTTCGTTCGTTCGTTCCATAGCCCTTAAAAAATAATCCATTTTCTTTGCCTTTTGCACCTTGCGTGTCTCTCCTCTTTGAGTTAAACACCCACCATCATTGTGTATTTCTTTGTAAACCTTTCCAGCACAAGTCACCGTGTGATCCTGGGCCAGCACGACCTCAGAAACACTGAGGGCATCCAGAGGAAGAGTATTGCACGAGTAAGCTGCTTTGTTTGATATGACATGATGCATATTGTTGCTGTCGGGCAGACACCTCTTATCTCTAACCTTTTGTGTTTTTTCGTAAATGAACATCCTACTTCATCATACTACAGCGTCACAGAAAAGCAGATATACAAGCTCGAAACGTGGCGTGAAGCGTTGCGTTTTGAGTTTGTTGATCCGCTACGTTTATTTTTTTATTTGAATCCTGAAAAGCAACAGTTTTGGAGATAATGAGGTTTCCATCCGACAGAGACGATAAAATAGGGACACAACATTATTTTGTTACATTTGTTATCAGGGTCCTCTCTTCATTACCTGCTCATAATTTTGGCAATTACATTTTTTTTTACATTTTAAATGTTCCTTGGCTACAGATTGGAAAATGTGGTTGGAGCCAGGCGTTCATTCAGTCAACAAGTACTAACAAACTATCTTTTTCCATTCATCTCTCCTACATGCTAGGTCTTCAATCACCCCTACTACAACGCCGGAACTCATGACTACGACATCGCCCTGATCAAACTGGCCCACCCTGCCCGGATGAACAGCTATGTGTCCCCTGTGTGCGTCGCCGAGACGTGCGACAACTACCATCATGGCACCAATTGCGTGGCCACCGGCTGGGGCCTGACCCGCTACAGCCGTGAGTGGATGAGAGCAAACACACCCATCAACCACAGTTCAACAGTGTAGAATAGAGTAGGACAGAGTAGGATGTGTGGATTGTACATTAGCCTATAGTGACAAACAGTGTGCACAAGACATTTGGCGCTGATCGGTCCAGCGGTTTGTAAGATTAGCTCCAGACAGACACACAGACAGACAGACAGACAGACAGACAGACGGTCTTATAGACAGCTTAGCCTCTTTCAGAGACATTCTGAGTGGCACATATAGGTGTCTATAGCAGCGATTTGTTAGTACAATGGACTACAATGGAAACAACCTTTAGCATAAACTTTGACCTGTATTGTTATGTACTGTACTGCACTGTATTGAATTATTAAATCATTCAATCAATCAATCAATCCCAAAATGTGTTAGCTGATGTGATAAATAGAAACTTAAAGGGACTACACCATGAATTTTAACTTTTTCTTCTTTTTTGTGTGTTTTTGGTCTCCCCTACCTCTCTTCTATCCCCAAAAATACCCCAGTTTGAACACTCAGGCTTTCACAGCAAATCTGGGATTTTCTGTAAATTGGTCTCAAAACAGGCCAAACTGATTTGCACCCTGACGTGACGTCACGTCAGGGTACAATACCTCCCGTTTTTTTGTTCCAACCCCCCCAAAAAAAAACATTTTTTTTCTTTTTTTCTTCTTTTTTTTTACTTTTTCCACACAGAACCAGGAGATAACATGCACACAAACCGGCTCAATAGCGCCCCATGCCAAACAGGACAATGTGGTATTGCAGGTGAAAGTGCTTTATAAGCCGAGAGAAGTTAGTTGGAATGAGTATATCTGAGGCTTGATTTAGGCTCAAACCTTTTGAAAAACGTTTGGGGGACATAAACAATATGATATTAAATATATGTATATTTTTTTTAATTCATGGTGTAGATCTTTTAAAGTACACTACCTTAGTTCCATTGATCCAGGCCGCAGCACAATCGATTGATTGTTCATTCAAAATAAACATGCTCTGAAAACGTATAGGCCCCCCAACCTTGGTCTATTAGCTCAAAGCTAAACTGTTGAATCGTATGTACGTTCTGTTGTGTTTCCCAGCTGCCAGGACACCTACCACGCTCCGGCAGGCCTGCCTGCCCCTCTGGGGGTTCCAGAAGTGCAAGAGCTACTGGGGCCTCCGCCATTCTGCCATCACCAGTCAGATGTTCTGTGCTGGAGCCAACGGGGCTGAAACCTGCCAGGTGAGTGACACACTTCAATGAAAAAAAAGAGAGGAAAAATGTCAAGATGATGTTAACCCATTCAAACCGGGAACGTATCTGTGTAACCACATTAACCATTATTTTATACTTTGGCTATTTTTGAATAATCGTGAAAATTTGTGCAAATCTTTGAATATATATATACCGTAATTTCCGTAGTATAAGGCGCACCTGAATATAAGCCGCACCAGCCAAATTTAGGGGAAAAAAACAAATGTGTGCATATACAAGCCGCACTGGACTATAAGCCGCAGGTGTGAAATCCATAGATTTAGAAGGTCCCCTAGTGGCCGTTAGCTGTAAAAATCCATAGATTAGCCGCAGGGTTCAAAGCATGGGAAAAAAGTAGCGGCTTATAGTCCGGAAATTACGGTATATATATATATTTTTTTTTAAAGCAAACATTTTTAACTCAAATCTTTGCTTCGGGGAGGGTCCCTGGAACAACATATTTTTTAATAGATTGGGGCCCACGGCCTAATACATATAATTTTGGTGATCCTTGACATGAAAGACTTTGAGAACCACTGATTATAGCAACATACGTTTTTAAAAAAAACTGTTAGGATTTAGAAGACATTAAAGAATCCTCAGAAGCAAAGATTTGAGTTAAAAAATGTCGCTTTAAAAAATATATATATTCAAAGATTTGCACGAATTTTCACGATAAAAAAAATAAATTGCAGATCTACAAGCTCGTAGTGCGGCACTCGGTGCCGCGCTACGAGCTTGTATATCTGCTATTTTTGAATAGCCAAAGAAATCCTAAAATGACAGAGGCGGATGCGACAGATGCGTTCCTGGTCTTAATGGATGAATGCCGCGTTCATGAAGATACAAAGCAACGGCCAAGTTTGTTGCAGCTGCTACAAAATCAAAGCTGCCATCCAAGTTGAGCTGGTTTCAACTGCAGCTTTCAACTTCCACTCAACTTCCCTCTTCACACAATGCCTGCTTGCAATGGGGTGAAACTAATTATTTCCGTCAGTTCCGTGTGCTCTTTTTAACCGTAGGCGTTATTATGTTCCTTTATAGTTTTGCTTGCTTTTCGGACGCATGCTTGACGTCAACGAGTGTGTCGACAAAACCGCGTAATTTTTTTAGCTTCGTATCTCTTGTAGCTGCCAGTGTGAACGCGGCGACATTAGACGTCAAACACATTAAAGGAAAACTTCACCCCATTCATGGAGGTTTAGTTTGTTTGTGCCGCATTCCGTCACAGTGAATGAAGAATCCCAAAACGAAGAGAATATTTGATGAATTGAAGAAAATGGGAGTCCGGCCAGGATTAAAAACGGCGAAACTATATCAAAAATATGTTTATAAACTCCAACACAACTCTCAGAGTATAATCCAAGCGTCCTGTATCGAGTCTGTTTGCTCATTACTTCTGAAACACTGGTTTTAACGGTGTAAACAGTCTCATGTATGAAGGACGCCCACACCTGGGCGTACAAGTGCATGTGAAGTCAGTCACCTGTGTTGAATCCCACACGCACACCCAGGCACATATCTCTTTCACATGAGACTGTTTATCCCGGAAGAGTCTTAAAGTTTCTGTGAAAATGTGATGTTTTGAAAGTTCTAGGGACACATACTGGATGCAAGAGGGCTTGGATTATACTCTGTCAGTTGTTTAGTTGTTTACAAACAGATTTTTTATATGGTTTTGCTGTTGTTAATCATGAACCCCTATTTTGCTCAACTCATAGAGCATTTTCTTTATTTCGGATTCTTCATTCACCGCATAGGTGACAAATTCTCAATGTATTCAAGGCTTCATATGAGTAATTGAAAAAAAACTAAAAAAGTCATTTTGGGGGTGAAGTACTTTAACCACTTTAACCCTGGTGTCTCCATTTTAGGCATGTCATAAGTAAACAAGTAAATAAGTAAATAAGTAAATAAGTAAATAAGTAAATAAATACATAAATACATAAATACATAAATACATAAATACATAAATACATAAATACATAAAATAAGAAATATATATTAGATTTATAATTTAGATTAGAACATTGTTGTGGATACGTGGTGACGTGGTTAAAATACTTCAAAGTCGGCCATCCCACCCATGACCAAAATGTCATTATAAAACAAAATGCCAAACCCCAGCATCCATATTGTGGGGGAAAACGTGTACTTTGTAAGCTTGTAGATTGGCTAATTTCAGCGTTTCATGTAGAGCGAAAACAGAAAAGACACTAATGTAGAGCCCTGAGGGACTTCGCTAAACAACATATGTTTTTTTTCAAGTGGTTACAAAACACACGGTTCTTGTTGTTTCAGGGTGACGGTGGCGGACCCCTGGTGTGCAAGAAGAACGGAGCCTGGATGCTGTTTGGTGTCACCTCCTGGGGCATTAGGGGCTGCATTACCACCACACCTGGCGTGTACTCTGCCATCCCTCATCTGCGCGCCTGGATGGACCGCACCATGGCTGACAACTAAACTGTTAACGCACCGCCTGGCTGCACCTAGGGCTGTCACCATTTACTAAATTTAAGTTGCCGATCAATTGTCATACAAATAGTCGCGATTAACGATTGAATTGTGTTTTTGGCATTGAACATTGAAAAAAACAAACAAAAAAACAAACAAATCTGTTTGCCTTTTAGACTTCGTAAACAGAAATTGCCCAGGGCGAGTGAACATACAAAGGAATTACTGGCATATTTAATGATTTTATACTTTGGAAGCAAAGCAGAAATAGTTGTTTGTGATGCGTTGTAAGCTTGTAGAGCTGCTATTTCTGCCTTATTTTTTTTAAATGTATGAACATTTTTCAACATGGAAACAATTTAGACTATTATGACGAATGTGCAAAAATAACTGTGATTATCTCAAATAATTTCGATTAGACGATGATGTAATCATTGTGACAGGCCTAGATGGACGCACTATCGCTGACAACTAAACTGCAAACAGTTGTTACTGTAGCTGGTATTTACACCAGTGGTTCTCAAACCATTTCCCGTCAATTACCCCAAAATGTATATATTTGGCTGCGGACCCCCACCTGAAAACATTAGGTGCCAGGGACCCCCATACAATATTTGTGTTATTAGAACGTTTCAAAAGCATTCAAAATTATAGTTTTTTGTTTGTTTTGAAAATAGCAGATCTTAGATCAGCTATTTTCAAACGTATGTAGCGTTAAAGTGATTAAACCTGTTTTGGATGCTACAATAACCAATTTGGCTGGGGACCCCCTGGAACCCCCTCAAGTACCCCTGGCTGGGGGTCCCCGGACCCCACTTTGAGAACCCCTGATCTACACAATCAATAGTAGCCTACAATCACTGCAAATGACTGCCTGTATTTGTCCCTGATGTGCACATTGTTTGCAGTGATGAATGCATATTGCTTATTGCTTGAATGAATAAATCTTGGAATTGCAATTGAGTACCAGTTATTGTCTCCGCCAGGCAGAAGGCCGTGGCTGGAGACTATGTTTTCGCCCATGTCCGTCCGTCCGTGTGTCTGTGTGTGTGTCCGTGTGTGTCCATGTGTGTGTGTGAACGGCTAATCTCTGGTACCGTTAGACCGATCCAGTGGTGGGAAAAGTACTAAAATGTTTTACTTTATGTAGAAATACTCTGTTACAAGTGAAAGTCCGGGATTCTAATTTACTTGAGTAAAAGTACAAAAGTATTGGTATAAAAATGTACTTAAAGTACCAAAAGTAAGAGGCATTGTGCAGAATGTCCCATTTGAAGTTTTCAAAAATGTATAAAAATCATTTGAAAATAGCATATCTACAAGCTCACAATGCGTCGCGAAGCGACGCATTGTGAGCTTGTAGGTCTGCTATTTTCAAATGGCCGAAATGTATATAGGACTGAAGTGGTTAATGTATGTTTTGTAATAATAATCAAAATCTACAAAGTAACTAGAGTGTTCAAATAATTGTAGTTGAGTAATACAATATTTGGATCAGAGATGTAGTGGAGTAGAAGTAAAAGTATTGGAAGTACAAATACCTCAAAATTGTACAGTACTTGAGTAAATGTACTTTCCACCACTGGACCGATCTCCATGAAAATTGCTCCTTGGAGGCCAGAGCAGAACCTCTGCTCAACACCCAACACTGTGATGAGATTTCAGTGTCAGGCCTTTTCCACAAAGACTGGTGTTCAGTTGAAACTGTACAATTGTGTTCATATTTTTTGGCAACTCTGCTAGTTGTGTTGCATGATATTATGATGATAACTGCACATACGGTATATACAATATAATACAAACAAAGTAAATGTATATATAAACTTTTATTTAAATAAAATAGGAAGGAATCATTTTACTTCTTTTATTGAATTGCCCTGAGTGCCGCACAATGGCTGCTCACTGGTCCTAGTGATTAGGCTATAGGATGGGTAAAATGAAGAGGATGCAAATTTCACATTATGTGCAAATATACAGTAGAAAAAAGTATTTAGGGTATTTATCTTTTACTACTTTTTGCTTAAAATCCTTAAAGGAATAGTTCACTAAAATAATTACGTATTTTCAATCAACTCACCCCATGAAGCCTTGCATTCATGGAGATTTATTTTGTTTTTGTCGCATTCCTGAGCCAATAATTTGATGACCGGGTCATCAATAGGAGACAATAAAATTAAAGTTAAATATTTCCAAAACTATAAAAATTACAGAAGCCTACTGTATGTGAGAAAAATTAAATACAAATAGCGTGTTACTTCTGTGGTCTATGGGCACTGTGATTAGAGAGTTGGGCGCTGATCAGATCTGTTTTGCGAGATTAGCTCCAGACAGACAGACAGACACACAGACACACAGACACACAAACAGACCCTCTCATAGCCTCTTGCAGAGCCGTGCCGTAAAATACTAAAAGTAGAGAACTACCAAGTTAAGATGTTCATACAACATCGTTGGACTGGGCATGGATTGTTATTCTATGCCTCTGTTCTCATTGACAGAGGTGGAGAGCAGCGGAGAACAGCACCTCACTGACGCCCCCACCTCACTGTACATAATGTATGGCTAGTGAATCACAAGGCAGCCACTTATGGCACATTCCATAGTCTAATTAAGGTGCATGACGAAAGAACATGCTGTACAGTAGGTCATTACACTACTCTAATAATCCCTTTGTCCACTTGAGGGCGACATAAAACCAGAGGCACCTTGGAATGGATTGATTCACATCGTGGCAACAAGTGGAGAACTTTGACCTTTTCCATACTACAGTATGTCGTGTCAACCTGGTTACTTGATGCAGACTCCAGCAGACCAGCACCTGACCTGACAGCACAGCATCCATTCCTACTGTATCTGTTTAGTTGTTTGGCCCAGCGAAAGGTTGGGATAGGTGGTCGTCCGGAACCACCGATCCGACCTATGTATATATTCATGGGCATGCCCATATATGGGACAGATCGACTTCAAAATCGGTGTAAAAATCCGCAAAGCCCCATATATGGAGTACTCTGATGTCATAAAAATGAACTCATAGTACTGACCTCATAGACTCCATATGTGAGCATGCCTGACACAGAACTCCATACATGGCCATAAAAGGGACACAAACAGACAGATACAGGAATCTCCATATATGAGCATAAAAGGGACACAGACAGACAGATCTAGGTTCAGGCTGCATAGCGGCCCTCACATCTAGAGTTCACCTACGTTACACCACCAATCCGACCAATATGCCCATATAGGCCTATGGGCGTGTCAGGGGTCCCAGGGGACACAAGCAAAATCGGTGTTGTTAGGCAACGGTTTATGTTGTGTCTGATATCAGAACTGGTGATGTCATACTGATGAGGCACCAACTTGGGAGAGTTTGGGAATCTCCATAATTATGTGAGCAAGTGTTTCAACCAATCAGCTTGTGGAGAGTTCGGGGATCTCCACACATGGCCCTACATTGGCCCTATATTTTAGACCAGAGTAAGACTGATGTCATATTTGATGACATCAGATGACAAGCAGCTATAAAATGTGGCTTCGTGTCACATCTTATGTCACATCTTTTGTCACAGTGTCTGTGAGTGCGGTGGTGTGAGGGGGCCGTTGTAAAGAGAGCCGATAGGTGATTTCTACCAAACGTCTTTTGTCATTCACATCAGTGCTGGAAGTATGAACTTAAGCATTCAGATCAACAAGCAAATCAGCAGAGTTGAGCTGACGGGAGAGGAACCCACGTTGGCAGATCTCCAACTGCAGGTCCAGGAGATCCTTCTACCTTCTCATGGACTCAGTCCGGACACAGAGTTCACTCTGTCTCTGCACGGCACAGAGCCTCTGGTGGTTGTAGACACTGTCCTCCAAACTCTGTCCTCCTGTGGGATCGTTTCTGGGGATTTTATCAGTGTGCTCCTGTCCACCGCCTCCCCTTCAGCCCGGTCTGTCAGCAGCAGCACTTGTAGCAGCCGTACGCCATCCCAACAACACGCCCAGATAAACCACATGGATGCTACACCTTCTTCCAGTGAGCCTAGCGGTAGCGGCCAATCGACACGTATGCAAGACTGCAGTCTGCACCTGGGAGCCCGTGCTTTGCAGCGAGGCAGAGGAGGGGAAGGTTCCCCGTTACCTGGAAGTCCTGCACCACAGAGCCCAAAGCGGCAGCCCCGCCGACTGCCTCGTGGTGGCAGTGCATCTCCTGATGCTGGAGACAGGCTTCGTTCCTCACGGTTCTTCCGACATCACGCCTGGTGGTGAGATGACGACGATGCCCACTGGCTGGAGGAAAGCGGGCGGAGCGTACGGACTGCATTACACTCATCCTCTGTGTGAGGAGAGCCTCGTCATGCTCAATGCCGTGTCCATGGGAGCCAAGCTTGTTATCAACGCCACTCTGAAGATCAAGACGCCGGATACGACAGCAACAACGACGACAACGGTGGGCAAACTGTCTCTGAGTCCATCCGACTTTGTGAGCGCGGCGTGGGCGGGCTCCAGTGCAGCCGCGGCGTTTAACCATCTGCGGGCGCTGTCGCGGATATTCAAAGACCAGCTGGTGTTCCCTTTAATAGCTGTAGCCAGAGACTCCATGGCTCTGTCGGCTGCGTTTGGGCTGGACGCTCTTCCCCCAGAGGTTCTGCTCCCAATCCTGAGGCTTCTGGACGTCCACAGCCTGGTGGCGCTGTCCTCCGTTAGCGGACGTTTCCACAGCGTCACAGCAGACAACCCACTGTGGAGACACATCTACCAGCGGGACTTCAACAGACGAGATGGATCCAGCGGCGGATCATCCAGAGACACTGACTGGAAAGATCTTTACAAGCGGGAGTTCAAGTCACGCCAGGATCAGCTACGTGTCGATCGACGTGGTCTACGTGTCGATCGACGTGGTCTACGTGTCGATCGACCATACCCATACCCTATGCCTATCCCTATCCCTGACCCTTACCCTATCCCATACCCATACATGCCTATCCCTATCCCTGACCCTTACCCTATGCCTAACCCGGACCCTTACCCTTACCATTTTTATCCTCCAAGAAGGCATAACTCCATCGGGCTGCTCCCATGTCAAGCAGAGCCACCAAGAGGTGGTTTTCTTGGACGGCAAGGATCAAAGACCACATATAGAGGCCGGGTCAGAAGAGGAGGTGGTGTTCCTGGACACGACCAGAGCCATTTAAGGAGAGTTGCGTCACCTCCGTTCACTTCAACGGGCCAGTCTTCTACAGAGCCTTCTACTGGCGAATAGTGACAAAGCAATGAACCGGAAGTTTATGGAATGCACTGGAGTCTCTTTGTCTCGAGTATACATGAACCACGTGTTTGTTTCCGTTGTGGTCCATGTAAAACATTCCACATCTAGCAAGAAACAATACAACAAACAGAAATACATTTAAAAAATACACAGTTCATGTTGATGGACCAGGGTTGCTAACGTGTGGAGGACGCCACTCACAGGAGATGTTGTGAAGCTCACTAAAAGAGTGAATTGTTTGCGACCAGTGTTAATTTTGACGGCACATTTTAGTTTTTGTTAGTCTTTTGAATAAATTCTAATTTTAGTCACATTTTAGTCATATGAAATGTTTTAGTTCTTGATCTAGTTTTAGTTGACTTAACATCATAAGATTTTGGTCGACTAAATCTACAGTTGATTTAGTCAATTAAAATGTAACAGGTTTGTTAGAGGTAATGCATTGTTTTGTTCTCAAACGTGCATTCTTTTTAGTACCCATTTGTTTCAATTTGAGGAAAGTGCTCATTCAGCAAGTCAATCAATCTTTTCATTTACAAACTAAGATAAGCAACTCTGCAGTCATTCACTTTTTTAATCAGTACAGGTCAGTCAATGGTGGTTTCTTTAGCTTCAGCATAAACAAACCAGCTTACCTGATAAAATAACTTTAGCATGTGTGCTTACCGTTGAATAAAATGCACATGTCTTAGTTCCACTGGATCTCTTCTCCACAATTAAGTCCCTCTGTAACATTTTCGTTTTTATTTAGATTTCGTCAGTGAAAAAAGGGAGTCAGCGAACATTTTTCGTCATAGTTTTAGTCAATGAAATGAACACTGTTTGCAACCCTGGAGGCAGGCTAGTTGGAGAACATTTTAGCTACATGTAAGACCAATTAGAATTTGAGTAGAGCCATGATTGTAGGGCAGACATAAATTTAATTGGAAATTTCTGTCTGCACAGAAGGAAAGATACGCCTCTTCTCCATTTACTAAGAGACCAGTGGTTCTCAAATCTTTTCATGCCAAGGAACCCCAAGTTAAGTACTGTATATGACCCCATTTGAAAATAATTTGTGCCAGAGACTCTCCCATATAAGTTTCACAACACGTCACATTGCGACGCCTTGTGAGCTTGGTGATTGACTATTGTATTATATATATAGGGGTTGAACCGAGTTTCTACAGTGCTTTGCTGCATGGGGACCCCATGAAACCTCGTCATGGACCCCGGGAGTCCGTGGACCCCACTTTGAGAACCACTGCCTCTATAGTATAGACCAGGGGTTCCACCACGACCCCATTTCATGGGGGAATTATTTTGACGACCCCACACTTTATTTATTGCGCAATTTGGAAATAAAGAATATCTTAACCCTTTGAGACCGGGAACGCACCTGTGCGTAATTTTTTGATTTATTTGGCTATTCAAAAATAGCAGATATACAAGCTCATAACTATGAGCTTGTAGATCTGCTATTTTTGAGAAATTCGAATATATATATATATATGTTTTAAAGCGAACATTTTTAACTCGGATCTGTGCTTCTGGGGGGTCCCTGGAACAACATATCATTTTCGGGGTGCTTGACATGTGCTTGGTGCTTGGAGCACCACTGATATAGCAACATAAGTTTAAAAAAAAAACTGTTTGTAGAATATAAAATTTGTGCAAATCTTTGAATATATTATATTCAAAGATTTGCACAGATTTTCACGATTAAAAAAAAAAAAGCAGATCTACAAGCTCATAGTGCGGCACTCGGTGCCGCGCTATGAGCTTGTATATCTGCTATTTTTGAATAGCCCAAAGAAATCTAAAGTGACACAGATGCGTTCCGGGATTGAATGGGCTAAAATAAAAGCATACAAATATATTGTTGGCCTTGAATATTAGAAAATGAAATCAGAGCAGTTATTCCTGTTGATTTGTAGCCCTATTATCAATGCAATGAATATGCTAATATTGTGGCGACGTCGCAAAAGACTCGCCCGGACTCGCTCTGTGAAACGTTCTCCACGCAGCTCGTCACCTGCGTGGTCTGCTGAGCAGGAGATCGGGGTTCGATTCCAGCTCGGCGCACTGAAACGCCATATCAATAAAAGCAACGGAAGTGTTTCTGTGCACGGATTTGTAAACCGAATCATATTTAGCTAACATTTTCTTAATCCAGCGCACGATTTTATCTGTGAACCCACCGACTGTCTTTTTCCCCCCATCCCGGCCGGCACAGAGCAGGCTACTGGCTGACTGTGAGCTGGGGCCTGTTCCTCAAAAGGTGAATTAGAGCTAAAGCCTGGCTTTACCACCTATCCTGGCTTAATTTAGCCAGGATTAGAGCTGACTCGGTTCCTCAAAAGGTGAATTATCTTGAAGATTAGTTTAGCCAGTTCACCCTGGCTAAGTTTAGCCTTATCCGATTCCTCAAAAGAGAATTGAAGCAAGCCTAGCTTAGTTACCATGGCAATTTAGCTGTGAAGTTAGCCTGGTCAGGAGCAGGCTAACAGCCAAGCTTACTTAAGCCAGTGCCTTGTTCTTCAAGTTTTTCCACAGTTAATTCAAAACATGTGTTTGTATATGGACTCATTTTAATGACCCTGCATTCAAATAAAATGAAATCAATACAATAAGATATAATCAATGTAATTATATTACTGAAATAGTGTGTGACCATGAATCATAATTGTTTCACAATGACTCATGTGATATGTCATTGTCACTCTGTTAACACTATAGTTCATATTGTTGTTAGATGTTTGATAATATATTACCATTTTTTTTAAATATTATAAAAAATGTCTAACACATACATATACACACATATATATATATATAAA